>NC_091186.1:22951086-23011086 GCF_040958095.1 Procambarus clarkii
AACTATCAACATCAGAGGCCCGAGACTGTTCAACCACGCTTCCACTACACATAAGGGACATAACTGGCCGACCCCTCACAGTGTTCAAGAGAGAACTATCAACATCAGAGGCCCGAGACTGTTCAACACGCTTTCCACTACACATAAGGGACATAACTGGCCGACCCCTCACAGTGTTCAGAGAGAACTATCAACATCAGAGGCCCGAGACTGTTCAACACGCTTCCACTACACATAAGGACATAACTGGCCGACCCCTCGCAGTGTTCACGAGAGAACTATCAACATGAGAGGCACATAATCGGTTCAGGAACTGAACCCCAGAATTCCTTTGGCTAAGTAAATAACAATCTTTTGACGCTAGTTACAAAATTATTAATGTTAAATATACAGTTCTTTGCGAGCGCTTCGGCTTGATACCTGCTTGATGGGGTTCTGGGAGTTCTACTCCCCAAACCCAGTGCGCCTGACAGATGGGTGGACAGCGCTTCGCATTCGCAGTCCTGAGGTCCCGGGTTCGATGCCGGTGAAGGCGGAGACAAATGGGCAAAAAGGTTTACCTAGCAGTAAAGAGGTACCAGGGAGTTAGACAACTGATACGGGCTGCTTCCTGAGGGAGGGGGGGGGGGGGTAAACAAAAAGGAGGCCCGGTCGAGGACAGGGCCACGGGGACGCTAAGCCCCGAAATCATCTCAAGATAACCTCAAGATAAGCCAGGCTCGACTTGTGAGAGTTTGGTCCACCAGGCTGTTGCTTGGAGCGGCCCGCAGGCCCACATACCCACCACAGCCCGGTTTGGTCCGGCACTCCTTGGAGGAATAAATCAAGTTTCCTCTTGAAGATGTCCACGGTTGTTCCGGCAATATTTCTTATGCTCGCTGGGAGGACGTTTGAACAACCGCGGACCTCTGATGTTCATACAGTGTTCTCTGATTGTGCCTATGGCCTGGGTTCGTATCCCGGCCGGGGAAGATTGACTGGGAGCCAATCCTTTAGTGTATGTCTCTGTTCACCCAGCAGTGAATAGGTACCTGGTTGTTTAAACGATTTGGCGGGTCGTATTCCAGGGAGAATTAAGATTAAGGACTTGCCCGAGACGCTACGCGTGCTGGTGGCTGTACAGGAATGTAACAACTCTTGTATAGAAAAACAAAATAAAAAATGTAGATATACAACAGAAGCACAATGGAGTTACAGCAAACAAAACAGGTACAGCAAAATGCAGGAAAAGTACAATGTAAGCTAACATGTGTACATGTAACTGAGGTACATGTGTACATGTAACAGAGGTACATATATACATGTAACCGAGGTACATGTGTACATGTAACTGAGGTACATGTGTACATGTAACTGAGGTACATGAGTACATGTAACAGAGGTACATGTGTACATGTAACTGAGGTACATGTGTACATGTAACAGAGGTACATGTGTACATGTAACAGAGGTACATGTGTACATGTAACTGAGGTACATGTGTACATGTAACTGAGGTACATGTGTACATGTAACAGAGGTACATGTGTACATGTAACTGAGGTACATGTGTACATGTAACAGAGGTACATGTGTACATGTAACAGAGGTACATGTGTACATGTAACTGAGGTACATGTGTACATGTAACCGAGGTACATGTGTACATCTGGTCTGGTCAACACATGTGTACATGTAACTGAGGTACATGTGTAACCAGAGGAGGTCGAGCAACCTAATCAGCTGAGCACTAACAGCCATCAGGGTGGATACCAGATCACCCCCCCCCCCCCCACAACAAATCCCCCTCTCACTCACTGCCCCCCCACCCAAACCCCCTCCTATAAACCCCCTCTCCCCCCCCCTACCCAGACTTCTCCCCCCTCTCCCCTCCCCTCCCCCCCCCAAGGCCCCTCAACCCCCCACCCCCACCCCGCCCCTCACAAAGCTTGTCAATGGGCCACTGTTAAACTAGTTGGGTGGCTATTGCTTCCACCACCAAACCACCGCGGTTAGCCGTGGTCAGTGGGGCCGTCCGCTTTATAACTGCTTCCCCAACGGCGTAAATGCAGCGGTTGCTCCCTTAACGGACACCTCCAACAAGGTGACACTAGGTGAGTACAAGAACCAGGCTATAGCAGAATAACAGACAGTACAATAATCAGCCTACCAGTGACTGCAATTCATCAATACACACGTAACTCAACTACTCATCAGCGTATTTAATCAACGACACATCAAAGACACACTCATCTGTACTGAGCTACTAAACACCTCAAATGATAGGAAGTGTTGATAGTTAAAATAGAGATCTTAAATGTAGTTATTGTCCTTGTATATAAGTCACCGGAGGCAAACCCTCAGCAGTTTAAGACCAACTAATGAAAATAGAACACTGCTTGGAAAACCTCACAAAACCAGCTCCGAACATCATCCTGCTTGGGGACTTCTACCTACGGCGCCTGAAATGGAAGACCCTAGCTGATTCAGTTGTATCAGAGAGAAATTGAAATAAGTTTATTGAGGAATAAATACACACAGAGGGATGAGGTAGCTCAAGCTATTCTCGCCCCATTCAGTACGTGTTCATATATAATATATATATATGTTATACCTAGTAGCCAGAACGCGGTTCTGGCTACTATGCATGGTCCGATTTGCCTAATAAGCCAAGTTTTCCTGAATTTCAATATTTTTCTATTTTTTTCTTATGAAATGATAAAACTATTCATTTCATTATGTATGTTATTTTTTTTTTTAAATTTGAGTTACAACTAACGGAGATATATGACTGAACCCAACCTACCCTACCTAACCTAACCTAACCTAACCTACCCTACCCTACCTAACCTAACCTATCTTAACCTAACCTAACCTAACCAAACCTAACCTAACCTAACCCAACCTACCCTACCTAACCTAACCCAACCTACCCTACCTAACCTAACCTAACCTATCTTAACCTAACCTAAACTAACATAACTAAATCAATAATTTATATTCTTAATATAATAAAAAAAATTAAAAACCAAATGGAAACAATTTATTGAAATAAAGAAAATCACTCGGCCTATGAGGCAAATTCGGGTTTACATAGTAGGTCGAGAAGCGCGTTCTGGCTATTATTATTATTATTATTATTTTATATATATATATATATATATATATATATATATATATATATATATATATATATATATATATATATATATTATATATATATATATATTAGTATATTTTGGTAGCAGTCTTTCCTGTAGACATATATTTTTAAATATGACCGAAAAAGTAAGATTAATAATTCTAACACGAATTTTCTCAATCTTTCGTACAGTACGCTTCACTGTTGGAGGTAAATCAAAAATCAATTCTCCAAAATTCATTTTTATTTTTAGTCTGACGCGACACGGGCGCGTTTCGTAAAACTTATTACATTTTCAAAGACTTTAGTTCACAAATACACAACTGATTAGAACTTACGTATCTCCGATTTTATATCTATATTTGAGTGAGGTGGGAGGGGTGATGTGGCATTAACACAAGACAGAACAAGAGGGGATATTAATAGGGTATTAAAAGTATCAACACAAGACAGAACACAAACAATGGGTATTGAATAGAAGTGTTTGTAGAAAGCCTATTGGTCCATATTTCTTGATGCTTCTATATTGGAGCGGAGTCTTGAGGTGGGTAGAATATAGTTGTGCAATAATTGGCTGTTGATTGCTGGTGTTGACTTCTTGATGTGTAGTGCCTCGCAAACGTCAAGCCGCCTGCTATCGCTGTATCTATCGATGATTTCTGTGTTGTTTACTAGGATTTCTCTGGCGATGGTTTGGTTGTGGGAAGAGATTATATGTTCCTTAATGGAGCCCTGTTGCTTATGCATCGTTAAACGCCTAGAAAGAGATGTTGTTGTCTTGCCTATATACTGGGTTTTTTGGAGCTTACAGTCCCCAAGTGGGCATTTGAAGGCATAGACGACGTTAGTCTCTTTTAAAGCGTTCTGTTTTGTGTCTGGAGAGTTTCTCATGAGTAGGCTGGCCGTTTTTCTGGTTTTATAGTAAATCGTCAGTTGTATCCTCTGATTTTTGTCTGTAGGGATAACGTTTCTATTAACAATATCTTTCAGGACCCTTTCCTCCGTTTTATGAGCTGTGGAAAAGAAGTTCCTGTAAAATAGTCTAATAGGGGGTATAGGTGTTGTGTTAGTTGTCTCTTCAGAGGTTGCATGGCTTTTCACTTTCCTTCTTATGATGTCTTCGATGAAACCATTGGAGAAGCCGTTATTGACTAGGACCTGCCTTACCCTACAGAGTTCTTCGTCGACTTGCTTCCATTCTGAGCTGTGGCTGAGAGCACGGTCGACATATGCGTTAACAACACTCCTCTTGTACCTGTCAGGGCAGTCGCTGTTGGCATTTAGGCACATTCCTATGTTTGTTTCCTTAGTGTAGACTGCAGTGTGGAAACCTCCGCCCTTTTCCATGACTGTTACATCTAGAAAGGGCAGCTTCCCATCCTTTTCCATCTCGTAAGTGAAACGCAGCACGGAACTCTGCTCAAATGCCTCCTTCAGCTCCTGCAGATGTCTGACATCAGGTACCTGTGTAAAAATGTCGTCAACATACCTGCAGTATATGGCCGGTTTCAAGTTCATGTCGACTAAGACTTTTTGCTCGATGGTACCCATGTAGAAGTTTGCAAACAGGACACCTAGGGGAGAACCCATGGCGACCCCATCTACTTGCTTATACATGTGCCCATCCGGGCTCAAGAAGGGTGCCTCTTTAGTACAAGCTTGGAGTAGTTTCCTCAGAATATTTTCTGGCATGTCAAGAGGAGTACAGGCTGGATCACGATACACTCTGTCGGCTATCATTCCAGATCAAGACTAAAGTCTTTGAAAATGTAATAAGTTTTACGAAACGCGCCCGTGTCGCGTCAGACTAGAAATAAAAATGAATTTTGGAGAATTGATTTTTGATTTACCTCCAACAGTGAAGCGTAATGTACGAAAGATTGAGAAAATTCGTGTTAGAATTATTAATCTTACTTTTTCGGTCATATTTAATAATATATATATATATATATATATATATATATATATATATATATATATATATATATATATATATATATATATATATATATATATATAACAAGGAAGGGAGTACCACCTCTGGCTGAATCACGACCGTACAAAAGATGATGGTAGCCGAGGGTATTTGCCTATCATCCCGACGGCGCCCTGATGGTAATCTTGGGCATGGTGTTTTATCAGATCACCTCACTTTTTGAGGCCACGTGAGCAACACAAATGCAAACAAGGCTGAATGGTCCCCAGGCATATATGCAACTGAAAACTCCATACTCCAGAAGTGACTTGAGCATAGTGCCAGGAGCACTATGCAACTGGTGTACAGGAGGCCTTATAAGATAAAAGGAGATAAAAGTGGTTTTCAAAAGCGAGGACACAAAAGAGGAAATTTTAGCAAAGAAGAGCAGCCTACTCAATGTCCTGAAGTGTAAAAAGGTATTCCTGCAGAGGGATATGACCAGGGAGGAGAAACGGAGGGCAGCAGCAGCAAGAAAGGAGAGCAAGGAGAGGAAAAGGAATCAGGGAATCACAACCCAGAACCCTACGATCCCAGAAGGGAGTGGGGAACCCTCCACAGGCAATTTAACAGCCCCAGTGGGAAGAGGACCACACCCATCTCCCACCCAATAGAAGCCCTACCTGCCCCAGCCCCTACACTCCTCCATCACCCTAAGCCCTCCCTTCTCCCCCACCCCCCAAGCCCTCCCTTCCCCCCAAACCCCCCTCTTCTCCCCATCACCCCAAGCCCTTCCTTCTCCCCCACCCCCTCCAAGTCCTCCCTTTGCCCTACCCTCTACAAACCAGATCCTCCCAGCCCCCCCCCCCACAACCCAGGTCCCCCTCACTCTCCGCTCCCCTCACGACCCAGGGCCCCCTCCTTCCCCCTCCCCACCCCAGACCCTCCATGTTTACCTACTCCAGTGGAAGCAACAGAAACTGTGAATGGACAGAAAAGAGTCAGCTTCAAGGTGATGTACACAAACATAGATGGGATTACAAGCAAGGCAAGTGAACTTAGGAAAAGAGCACAAGAAGTAAACCCAGATGTAATTGGAATCACGGAAACAAAACTCTCAGGAATCATAACAAATGTGGTGTTCCCCAGGACTACACTGTAATAAGGAAAGAAAGGGAGGATAGGGGAGGAGGTGGAGTGGCCCTACTCATGAGAAAGGAATGGAGTTTTCAAGGAGATAGTTATCCCAGGCTGTGAAGGGTTTAGAGACTACATAACTGGCACCATGACTATGGGAGGACCTAGAGTAGTAGTAGCAGTGATACATAACCCTCCACCAAATGACAGAAGACCCAGGCATACACATTGTATGACAACAACAACATGGCAGTTAACACTAAAATTGAGAAGGCAGCCTCTGCTGCCTGCAGAAATTGATCCCATCTGCTCATCATGGGAAACTTCA
This sequence comes from Procambarus clarkii, assembly GCF_040958095.1. Taxonomy (NCBI): domain Eukaryota; kingdom Metazoa; phylum Arthropoda; class Malacostraca; order Decapoda; family Cambaridae; genus Procambarus; species Procambarus clarkii. The sequence continues at coordinate 22,957,588 of NC_091186.1, forward strand.
ATCACGGAAGGATAGACTGGGAGAACAAGGAACCGCATGGAGGAGAGAATACATGGAGAGTCAAACTAGTGGAACCCACTAGGATGAGGGGAAATGATGAACTCAAGACTCGACCTAGTTTTCACTCTGAATTACTCCGACATAAACGAAATTGACTTCGCGGCCCCTGTAGCAATGAGCGATCACAGTGTACTGACGTTTGAGTATCTGGTCGAAGAATGGCTAAAGTACTCGAGAAAGGGAACTGGAAGCAAAAGGCTGGCATTCCGCAAGGGAAATTACGAGGAGATAAGAAAATTCCTTACGGATATAACATGGGAAACAGAGCTCAGGGGAAAGACGGCCCAAGACATGATGGAATACATCACGCAGAAGTGTAAGGAGGCAGCAGAAAAGTTTATCCCGCCCCAAAAGGCAAAAAATGAAATGCAGATGAGAAACCCATGGTTTAATGAGAGATGTAAGCTAGCTAAGCAACAAAGTAAAAGAGCATGGAGAAACTATAGAAATAAGAGAACACTTGAGAACAGAGAAGGTTACCAGAGAACCAGGAATAAATACGTCAGGGTGAGAAGAGAGGCAGAAGGGCAATATGAAAACGACATAGCAAGCAAGGCTAAGACCCAACCCAAATTGCTGCACAGACACATCAGGAGAAAGACAACAGTGAAGGAACAGGTAATGAAACTGAGTATAGGGGCAGACAGATTCACTACAAACGACAAAAAAGTGTGCGAGGAACTCAATATGAAATTCCGGGAAGTCTTCACATTAGAGCAAGAAGAAGGTCCAGAGATAAGAGAAGGAATAATTACCTAGGCACCACTGGAGGAACTTGAGATTACCAGTGGAGATGTAAGGAAGCTTTAGCTAGAGTTGGATGTGACAAAGGCTATAGGCCTGGATGGAATATCACCATGGATACTAAAGGAAGGAGCAGAAGCACTGTGCCTGCCACTCTCCATGGTGTATAAAAAATCACTGGTAACAGGTGAACTGCCAGAAATTTGGAAGGCAGCAAACGTCCCGATATACAAGAAGGGGGATAGACAGGAGGCACTGAACTACAGGCCAGTGTCTCTAACTTACATACCATCTTCAGGTTATCTTGAGATGATTTCGGAGCATTTTAGTGTCCCCACGGCCCGGTCCTCGACCAGGCCTCCACCCCCAGGAAGCAGCCCGTGACAGCTAACACCCAGGTACCTATTTTACTGCTAGATAACAGGGGTATAGGGTGAAAGAAACTCTGCCCATTGTTTCTCGCCGGCGCCTGGGATTGAACCCAGGACCACAGGATCACAAGTCCAGCGTGCTGTCCGCTCGGCTCCAAGTTAATGGAGAAAATTGTGCGAAAAAAGCTAGTGGAACATCTGGAACGAAGGAACTTTGTGTCACAACACCAACATGGTTTCAGGGATGGCAAGTTCTGCCTCACAGGATTAATTGAATTCTACGATCAGGCAAGAAAGAGAGGGGTGGGCAGACTGCATATTTTTGGATTGCCAGAAAGCCTTTGACACAGTGCCACACCAGAGACTGGTGCGAAAGTTGGAGATGCAGGCAGGAGTGAAAGAGCAGGTACTCCATTGGATAAGGGAGTACCTAAGTAACAGAAGGCAGCAAGTCACTGTCTCAGATTGGCGAGACGTCACCAGTGGGGTCCCGCAGGGTTCAGTGCTTGCATCCATACTGTATCTTATATATGTAAATGATCTTCCAGATGGCATAGAATCATTCCTCTCATTGTTTGTTGATGATGCAAAAATTATGAGGAGGATTAAGATGGAGGAAGACAGTATGAGACTACAAGATGAGCTAAACAGACTGTATGAATAGTCCAACAAATGGCTACTAAAGTTCAACCCGAGTAAATGTAAGGTAATGAAACTAGGCGGTGGAAACAGGAGGCCAGACACAGGTTACAGAATGGGAGATGAAGTCCTTCATGAAACGGACAGAGAGAAGGATCTAGGAGTTGGTATCACCCCAACCCTGTCTCCCATATCAAAAGAATTACATCTGCGGCATATGCGAGGCTGGCTAACATCAGAACTGCCGTCAGGAACCTGTGTAAGGAATCATTCAGAACCTTGTATACCACATATGTAAGACCAATCCTGGAGTATGCGGCCCCAGCATGGAGCCCGTAGCTTGTCAAGCACAAGGGGAAGATTGAAAAAGTTTAGAGATATGCCACTAGGCTAGTCCCAGAACTAAGAGGCATGAGTTACGAGGAAAGTCTGCGAGAAATGCACCTCACGACACAAGAAGACAGAAGAGTAAGGGGAGACATGATCACTACCTACAAAATTCTCAGAGGAATTGACAGGGTAGATAAAGATAAACTGTTTAACACGGGTATACGCGAACAAGGGGACACAGGTGGAAACTGAGTACCCACATGAGCCACAGAGACGTTAAAAAGAACTTTTTCAGTATCAGAGTAGTTAACAGATGGAATGCATTAGGCAGTGATGTGGTGGAGGCTGACTCCATACACAGTTTACAATGTAGATATGATAGAGCCCAGTAGGTTCAGGAACCTGCACACCAGTTGATTGACAGTTGAGAGGCGGGACCAAAGAGCCAGAGCTCAACCCCCGCAAGCACAACTAGGTGAGTACACACACACACAACAATAATAACTGTGTTTCAAGGGGTCAACCACCACACTGAATGAAGGTCAGGTACAAATTAAATCTCCCACAAGAACTTTAGTAATTCCCTCCACTACCCTCTGCCACCCTTCCCTTCTCTCCAGTACCCTTCCCTCTGCCACCCTTCCCTTCCCTCCAGCACCCTTCCCTCTGCCACCCTCCCCTTCCCTCTGCCACCCTTCCCTTCCCTCTGCCACCCTCCCTCCCTCCCTACCTCACAAGAATCAATACTAAAACAAGGCCTGCCTCACAGAGCTGTCAAACTGGGAGGCACTTGTTGCAGCGGGTCCGTCCGTCCTCCTGGTGCTGTGTACAGCTTATTGAAGCTGCCCTCCCCACACCGCCCTGCTCCCCTGACCCGCATCTCCCTCCACATGTTGCCTCACTCCTTTAATATATATATATATATATATATATATATATATATATATATATATATATATATATATATATATATATATATATATATATATATATATATATATATCTCTCTCTCTCTCTCTCTCTCTATCTCTATCTCTCTCTCTCTCCCTCTCTCTCTCTCATCTTTGCCACGTCAAGGTTATTACTCTCGCCTGCGCTCTAGAGAATACAAATTTACAAGTTTTAATCGGCCTCAATAAGTTAGATGTTTATAAAGATGATTCTAGCGGTAAAGGATCTTTGCAGGCTCACTAGGTCAGCAATTTCTTCGGCTCTGAATGGGGCTGTTAATTATTTATGTATATATACAAGAGTTGTTACATTCTTGTACAGCCACCAGCACGCGTAGCGTTTCCGGCAGGTCCTTAATCCTATGTGTTCCCTGGAATACGACCCGCCCAATCGTTTAACAATCCTTCCCCGCCAGGATACAAATGGGTCTACCTTACCTACTTTGTGGTTACCTTGTGTTGGTTTCGGGGCTTAGCGTCCCCACGGCCCGGTCCTCGACCAGGCCTCCTTTTTTGTTACATCCCCACCCGCCAAACACACGCCGAAACTACGACGTTGGTACAACGTTCGAACAAAATTTAACACCTCCTAACCAGTTATAACAACCAATATAGCAAGTTGTAACAACGTTCTAATACGTCATAAACACGTTAAGCCAAGATGTAACAACTTTATGACAAGTTGTAACAAGCGGAAAATAGAGACAGTTACGGGATGTGTTTCCAGGGCACCAGGAAGCAGTCCGTAGCAGCTGTCCAACTCCCGGGAACCTATTTACTGATAGGTAATAGGGGCATCAGGGTGCAAGAAACTCTGCCCATTTGTTTCCGCCTTCACCGGGGATCGAACCCGGAACCTTAGGACTACGAGTCCCTAGCGCTGTCCACTCAGCTGTCAGGCCCCTGCACATGGGGCCAAACCATGGTCACATTTGCTGAAGGCTTTTGCGAAATTTGTATAAATTACATTGTTCCAGGAATCCGGGCCTGGTGCAGAGTGCATAGGCATACTGTTTATGGCTTCTTCAAAATCCAGTGGGGATAGGGCGACGTCTGATATATCATTTGATGTTGGTATCATATCCATGACAAATTCATTTGGGTTATCAATCTTTAGTGCGTTTAATGGCTCGCTGATAACAGTCGTACTGCTTCCTCAGTAACTCGCTCATTTCTTTGTTGTCATCGGTGAAAGTTCCATCTCCCTTTCGCAGGGGCCCGATACTAGATGTGTTTTTTTTTCATCTTCATTTTGCATAGGAGAACAAATATTTTGGATTTCTCTCTATTTCACTGATGGGCTTTTGCTCTCTTTGCCTCTCCTGGGTTTTGTATGATTCTTGTAGCTTTAGTTCAATTGTTTCTATTTCTCTACCTAACCTTCTTCGCCGTTCTTGAGATAGGGTGCGACTCTCAAGTTGTTCCACGATTCGTTTTCTTCGCCTATAAAAGGAACGACGTTCCCGTTCCAGTCTGCATCTCTTCATCACAATCAACTTGAGAATGGTCCAGGACGGACCATTCCGTCTCCGAGTCGTATGAGAATACGTTCCACATAATAAAAGTATTTGAGAAAGTGATCAGAAATCAGGTCACTAGTTTTATGGAGACCAATGACCTCCGCAACCCAGGCCAACATGGATTTAGAGCAGGAAGATCATGCCTCTCACAGCTACTTGACCATTACGACAAAATCACTGCTGAAGTATTAGAAGAAAAACAGAATGCAGATGTGGTATACACGGATTTCGCAAAGGCTTTCGATAAATGTGACCATGGGGTGATAGCACACAAAATGAGGTCAATGGAAATAACTGGTAAAGTAGGACGCTGGATACTCAATTTCTGTCGAACAGAACACAAGAGAGTAACAGTCAAACATATAAAATCGAGTCCAAGCGCAGTTAAAAGCTCTGTACCTCAAGGTACAGTCCTTGGACCACTGCTGTTCCTTATTCTTATATCAGATATAGACTCAAATACAAGGCAACGTTTCGTATCATCCTTTGCAGATGACACAAAAATCAGCATCAAAATTATCTCTGCTGAAGACATTGAAGACACAAGCAGATATTAACAAAGTTTTCGATTGGGCAGCAGAAAATAACATGATGTTTAACAGCGATAAATTCCAGGTACCCAGATACGGTAAAAATGAGAACCTTAAACATAATACAGGGTACAAAATGCAATCAAATTTGCCCATAGTTGGAAAACAGCATGTAAAGGATTTGGGAATAATGTCTGACGACCTAACGTTTAGGGAGCATAACCAAGCAAATATTGCGTCAGCCAGAAAAATGATCGGATGGATTACGAGAACTTTCAAATCCAGAGATCCCATCACCATGGTTGTACTCTTCAAGTCACTTGTGTTGTCCCGTCTTGAGTACTGCTCAGTACTCACTTCCCCCTTCAGAGCAGGAGAGATTGCTGAAATAGAGGGAATACAGAGAACATATACGGCACTCATAGACGAGATAAAGCACCTAAATTATTGGGATCGTCTCAAAGCTCTCCAAATGTACTCGCTAGAAAGACGACGGGAGAGATATCAAATAATATACACCTGGAAAATACTGGAGGGTCAGGTCCCAAATCTACACAGTAAAATAACAACATACTGAGGTGACCGATATGGAAGAAAATGCAGAATAGAACCAGTGAAGAGCAGAGGTGCCATAGGCACAATCAGAGTACACTGTATAAACATCAGAGGTCCGCGGTTGTTCAACGTCCTCCCAGCGAGCATAAGAAATATTGCCGGAACAACCGTGGACATCTTCAAGAGGAAACTAAATAGTTTCCTCCAAGGAGTGCCGGACCAACCGGGCTGTGGTGGGTATGTGGGCCTGCGGGCCGCTCCAAGCAACAGCTTGGTGGACCAAACTCTCACAAGTCAAGCCTGGCCTTGGGCCGGGCTTGGGGAGTAGAAGAACTCCCAGAACCCCATCAACCAGGAACCATGTTTGTGGTCTCATGTACACCAGAGGAACATGACAGGTCTCGTGTACACCAGAGGAACATGACTGGTCTCATGTACACCAGGGGAACATGACTGGTCTCATGTACACCAGGGGAACATGACTGGTCTCATGTACACCAGAGGAACATGACTGGTCTCATGTACACCAGGGGAACATGACTGGTCTCATGTACACCAGGGGAACATGACTGATCTCATGTACACCAGAGGAACATGACTGGTCTCATGTACACCAGGGGAACATGTTTACGGGTCAGTGCCTAGTCCCCTGGATACAGCAAGCTATGATTGATGGGAGGGAGAGATTACCAGCAGAGAGGTACGCTCTCCGTTAATGAATCAGTCCGCCACTCCGTAACAAACACAACTGTTTAGGCTTGATCAGACACACACAAACAACCAGCCAATAACCGACATATAGAAAACGTCGATATTACGGAGCTTTAATGTGAACTAATACATCGTTTTTTTTAACGAACTGGTCGATTCCTTAACAAATTAAACTATTAGGTGAGAGGCCTCGTGCTCTACACCATGTTGGCTCCCTGCACGGCCCACGGTTATCTTGAGATCTTGAGATGATTTCGGGGCTTTAGTGTCCCCGCGGCCCGGTCCTCGACCAGGCCTCCACCCCCAGGAAGCAGCCCGTGACAGCTGACTAACACCCAGGTACCTATTTTACTGCTAGGTAACAGGGGTATAGGGTGAGAGAAACTCTGCCCATTGTTTCTCGCCGGCGCCCGGGATCGAACCCGGGACCACAGGATCACAAGTCCAGCGTGCTGTCCGCTCGGCCGACCGGCTCCAGGCGCAACACGTACGGTGCACGTGTTGGCCCCCTGCACGGCCCACGCCGCGTACAAGGGTCATAACCACGTGCCAGGGGTCAAGGGTCACGTACGGCGCCAGCTCGTCCATAATTCACCGCCAGGGGACCCAAGGGAGGGGAGGGAAGTATCAGGGAAAGCGCCAAGCCATTACGACTATATAGCACTAGCAAGGGGTCCAGGTAAGGTTATGGGATGGGACGGTGGGAAGGAATGGTGCCTAACCACTTGGACGGTCGGAGGATTGAACGCCGACCTGCATGAAGCGAGGCCGGCGCTCTACCGTCCAGCCCAAGTGGATGGAGGGAACTGAGGAAATATGATGAGACGAGTGAGAGCGAAACGACCCCACAACAGGCAGGTTGATCCTGCCTCTCTCGCCTCCTGCTTGATGGGGTTCTGAGAGTTCTTCTACTCCCCAAGCCCGGCCCGAGGCCAGGCTCCTTACCTGGCCCAACCCGAGGTTTCTTACCTGGCCCGGCCCGAGGCCAGGCTCGACTTGTGCGAGCTCCCAAATCCTTGACGTGCTGCTTCCCTACTATGGGAAGATTTGATTGTGCTTTGTACCCTGTTACCTTGAGGTTACCTTGAGGTGCTTCCGGGGCGTAGTGTCCCCGCGGCCCGGTCGTCGACCAGGCCTCCTGGTTGCTGGACTGATCAACCAGCCTGTTAGACGCGGCTGCTCGCAGCCTGACGTATGAGTCGCAGCCTGGTTGATCAGGTATCCTTTGGAGGTGTTTATCCAGTTCTCTCTTGAACACTGTGAGGGGTTTGCCAGTTATGCCCCTTATGTGTAGTGGAAGCGTGTTGAACAGTCTCGGGCCTCTGATGTTGATAGTTCTCTCTTGAACACTGTGAGGGGTTTGCCAGTTATGCCCCTTATGTGTAGTGGAAGCGTGTTGAACAGTCTCGGGCCTCTGATGTTGATAGTTCTCTCTTGAACACTGTGAGGGGTTTGCCAGTTATGCCCCTTATATGTAGTGGAAGCGTGTTGAACAGTCTCGGGCCTCTGATGTTGATAGAGTTCTCTCTCAGAGTACCTGTTGCACCTCTGCTCTTCAACGGGGGTATTCTGCACATCCTGCCATGTCTTCTGGTCTCATGTGGTGTTATTTCTGTGTGCAGGTTTGGGACCAGCCCCTGAATTATTTTCCACGTGCAAATTATTATGTATCTCTCCCGCCTGCGCTCAAGGGAGTACAGATTTAGGCTCTTTAGTCGGTCCCAGTAATTTAGATGTTTTACTGAGTGGATTCTAGCAGTAAAGGATCTCTGCACGCTCTCTAGGTCAGCAATTTATCCAGCTTTGAAAGGGGCTGTCATTGTGCAGCAGTACTCCACTCTAGAGAGCACAAGCGTTTTGAAAAGTATCATCATCGGTATAGCATCTCTAGTTTGAAATGTACTTGTTATCCAATCTGTCATTTTTCTTGCAGTTGTGACGGCTACTTTATTGTGTTCTTTAAAGGTAAGGTCTTCCGACATGAGTACACCCAGGTCCTTTACATTGCCTTTTCGTTCTATTTTATGATTTGCCTGAGTTTTGTACGTGGTTTCTGCTTTTATATTTTCAATTTTTTCCGTAGCGGAAGAGCTGGAACTTATCTTCGTTAAACGCCATATTATTTTCTGTAGCCCATAGAAAGACCTGATTGACATCTGATTGGAGGTTAGCCGTGTCCTCTATGTTGTCTACTCTCATAAAAAGAGAAATGTGACCATGTTCACATTTCTCGAAAGCTTTTGCAAAGTCTGTGTATATTACATCTTGGTTTTGCTTGTCTTCCATGACACCTGAGGCCATGCCATAGTGATATAGCAACTGTAAGAGGCAGGGGCGCCCTGTTCTGAACCTGTATTGTTCAGTGTTGCGTTGATGTTGGGATTTCATGTGATTTGTAATCTTACTTCTTAGCACTTTTTGAATGATTTTTTATGATGTGTGTGTGAGGTTAGAGCTATTGGTCTATGATTTTTTGCATCTGCTTCACTACCTCCTTTGTAAAGAGCCGCGATCTACGTTGTTTTAAGTATTTATACTTAAATAATGATGCCAGTGATCTAGGGATGATGCCAGTATCTAGGCTCCGTCATATGTACATATAGTACATATAATAAATAATTATACATTATTGTTAAGGTCCTTGTAGTGTGCTAGATTAAAAGCACAGTGGTGGATCTGTATTAGAGATTAGGAGAGTGATATCTACGACTTATCTCAAGTGATGGGGGAGTGTACTGTGCCACCTGTGTACACCTGACTTGTGTACACCTGATAATACACACACACACACCTACCACCCCACACTCTGGCTCATCGTGAGTCATCACTAGTGTTGACTGTAGCATATTGACTGATACACTGTGTCCCTCGCAACATACACGTGACTGTGTATGTTTGTACACGTGCTAACCGGCCTCTCCTCCCTCATAATACATCGGGGTTTGACGCCACCTTCCCAAACGGACAAACTACTATGTACTAGAATGTTAATACTGTGTGGTTTGTTGTTGGGGTGTGAGAGGAAGGGCCACGTGGGCACGACTCCGCGAAAAACAATATACGTCTAGGGATATTCCAGTGATATAGGATCTAAAGACAGTCAGATATCTCATAAAGTGCGTCTCAACGTATTAAACAATATACCGCAGTGATTGTCATCCGACTTTTGTGTTTTTAGGGAAATAAGTTAAATTCGGGTATAGTCAACAAGTCCGCCGCCTGCCTGCCTGCCTGCCTGCCTGCCCGCCTGCCTGCCTGCCTGCCCGCCTGCCCGCCTGCCCGCCTGCCCGCCTGCCCGCCCGCCTGCCCGCCTGCCCGCCTGCCCGCCTGCCCGCCCGCCCGCCCGCCCGCCCGCCCGCCCGCCCGCCTGCCTGCCCGCCCGCCTGCCCGCCCGCCTGCCCGCCTGCCTGCCTGCCCGCCTGCCCGCCTGCCCGCCTGCCCGCCTGCCCGCCCGCCTGCCCGCCTGCCCGCCTGCCCGCCTGCCCGCCTGCCCGCCCGCCCGCCTGCCCGCCCGCCTGCCCGCCTGCCCGCCTGCCCGCCTGCCCGCCCGCCTGCCCGCCCGCCTGCCCGCCTGCCCGCCCGCCTGCCCGCCTGCCCGCCCGCCTGCCCGCCCGCCTGCCCGCCTGCCCGCCTGCCCGCCTGCCCGCCCGCCTGCCCGCCTGCCCGCCTGCCCGCCCGCCTGCCCGCCTGCCCGCCTGCCCGCCCGCCTGCCCGCCTGCCTGCCTGCCTGCCTGCCCGCCCGCCTGCCCGCCTGCCTGCCCGCCTGCCCGCCCGCCTGCCCGCCTGCCCGCCCGCCCGCCCGCCTGCCCGCCTGCCCGCCCGCCTGCCCGCCTGCCCGCCTGCCCGCCCGCCTGCCCGCCCGCCTGCCCGCCCGCCTGCCCGCCCGCCTGCCCGCCTGCCCGCCCGCCTGCCCGCCTGCCCGCCTGCCTGCCTGCCTGCCTGCCCGCCCGCCCGCCTGCCCGCCCGCCTGCCCTCGTGGTGCCAGGAGTCCGGAGGCAAAAGTTGCCAAGACGTTTAAAAACAAATCGCATCCCTCATAGAAACATCAAGAAATCATTGTTGTCCGCAGTGCTAAACTCTCTATATAAATAATTGTGTCAACCGTAAAAATTAAGATAATATACCTGAATATCACGTGAACAAATTACACACAAAATAAGTCTGTTGTGTGTAAATGAGGACCATCCCGGCCCCTCCCCCCCCCCCCGTGTTTGTGTGTGTGTGTGTGTGTGTGTGTGTGTGTGTGTGTGTGTGTGTGTGTGTGTGTGTGTGTGTGTGTGTGTGTGTGTGTGTGTGTGTGTGTGCGCGTGCGTGCGTGCGCGCGCGCGCTTACTAGTAATGTGGTGTCAACAAGTGTAATGTGCCCAGGTTACTAGTGCGCTGTACCAGACACTAGTCGCCTCCACTGAATGATAACTAGTGGGAAAATGCGAACACTGTACCCCTAACACGTGGACAAGATAAATTAAGAGTGCGACACGAGGTGGCAACACTGCCCGTTATACAGCCTCCTCCCTGCTGGTCCTTATCTTCAGGTTATCTTGAGATGATTTCGGGGCATTAGTGTCCCCGCGGCCCGGTCCTCGATCAGGCCTCCATCCCCAGGAAGCAGCCCGTGACAGCTGACTAACTCCCAGGTACCTGTTTACTGCTAGGTAACAGGGGCATTCAGGGTGAAAGAAAATTTGCCCATTTGTTTCTGACTCGTGCAGGAATCGAACCCGCGCCACAGAATTACGAGTCCTGCGCGCTATCCACCAGGCTACCTCCTTGTAGTAAAACTGAAAAAGAAATTCCTGATATTTAAAATTTGTGTTTAGCGAATTGGACTTGAAAACTTCATCCTAAAATTCTGAGTGTCTTAATAGAAAACGAGGAGAATAAATGAGGAGGTAAATATAACAGCCCCATAAGTACAATTATGCGGTATGACAGTAAGGTAATGTACTTATACTTAGTATTAAATCGTACTGTCAGTTCAGAGGATGGGTTGGGTCAACACCCACTCAAGATAACTGGTCCACTACTTTAACAACAACACTGAAGTATTCAGTAAATATGTCTGGGAAAATTGTGCACAGACTGCCACATGAAGGTAGATCACCAGCAGAGCTTTCAATGTCAACTCTGCCCAGCAGTCACACATAGTAAATGTGCCAACATGACTCATAATGGAAGTAAACATGGTTTCAGAGAACACTCTGCGTACTGGCTCTGCTCAAAGGATAATATTACTTTCTTGAAGATGATGGCAGTTCTGGATAAAATTCCTGCGCGGAACATAAAATCGCTAATAAATGCCTTAATAGAAATTTCAAATGTCTTCAAACAAATTGTCCATGACACCCAGGTGCAATCAGATGAGGCGCTGAGCACAGTTTCGGCGCCGCCACAGCAGAGTGCTGTGTCGGGGGCGCCGCCACAGCAGAGTGCTGTGTCGGGGGCGGCGCCACAGCAGAGTGCTGTGTCTGGGGCGGCGCCACAACAGAGTGCTGTGTCGGGGGCGGCGCCACAACAGAGTGCTGTGTCGGGGGCGGCGACACAGCAGAGTGCTGTGTCGGGGGCGGCGCCACAGCAGAGTGCTGTGTCTGGGGCGGCGCCACAACAGAGTGCTGTGTCGGGGGCGGCGACACAGCAGAGTGCTGTGTCGGGGGCGGCGCCACAGCAGAGTGCTGTGTCTGGCAAAGAAAAACAAACAAAACAAGGGCCCGAAACTTGTTATTATAAATGGGGTACCTGTTATCGTGAGATATCGGGAAGAACAAATGTCAAATATGTAAGAACGATCATCCTAGAAAGTACAGAATCCTCCTTAGTACAGGTAAATGCACCGAAAGCTGTGATTTTTTTCACCCAGAACTTCTTAAGAACTCCTTAGATAGGGAAGAGTGCTTCGATATGGAATGTCTAGCTTTCCATATAAGGGGTACCAGGCGAATAAGACCGGCAAACCGCCTGCTTGATGGGGTTCTGGGAGTTCTTCTACTCCCCAAGCCCGGCCAGAGGCCAGGCTTGACTTGTGAGAGTTTGGTCCTCCAGGTTGTTGCTTGGAGCGGCCCGCAGGTCCACATACCCACCACAGCCCGGTTGGTCCGGCACTCCTTGGAGGAATAAATCTAGTTTCCTCTTGAAGATGTCCACGGTTGTTCCGGCAATATTTCTTATGCTCGCTGGGAGGACGTTGAACATCCGCGGACCTCTGATGTTTATACAGTGTTCTCTGATTGTGCCTATGGCACCCCTGCTCTTGACTGGTTCTATCCTGCATTTTCTTCCTTCCATATCGTTCACTCGATATGAAATTAGAGAGAAAACGGAAATACTTTTCTCCTATGCAAAATCAAGATACAACACATCTAGTATCGGGCCCCTGCGAAAGGGAGATGGAACTTTCACCGACGACAACAAAGAAATGAGCGAGTTACTGAGGAAGCAGTACGACTCTGTTTTCAGCGAGCCATTAAACGCACTAAAAATTGATAACCCAAATGAATATTTCATGGATATGATACCAACATCAAATGATATATCAGACGTCACCCTATTCCCACTGTATTTTGAAGAAGCCATAAACAGTATGCCTATGCACTCTGCACCAGGCCCTGACTCTTTGGAACTCCATAGTCATCAAGAACTGTAAAAAAAAAGAAACGCTATCGCAGGCCCTTCACATTCTTTGGAGACAGCCTAGATACTGGCGTTATCCCTGACATACTAAAAACAGCAGAGATAGCACCACTCCATAAAGGAGGAAATAAGGCAGAGGCAAAAAATTACAGACCGATAGCACTAACATCGCACATCATAAAAATCTTTGAGAGAGTGCTAAGAAGTAAGATCACAAAATACATGGAATCACAGCATCTCCATAACCCTGGACAACATGGTTTCAGAACAGGGCGCTCTTGCCTGTCACAGTTGCTGGACCACTATGACATGGCATTAGATGCTATGGAAGACAAACAAAACGATGTAATTTACACAGATTTCGCAAAACACTTTGACAAATGTGACCATGGTGTTATTGCACATAAAATGTGTTCAAAAGGAATTACCGGGAAAATAGGCAGATGGATCAACAATTTCCTGACTAACAGAACCCAATGTGTAATAGTCAACAAAATAAAATCCAGCCCATCAACCGTGAAGAGCTCAGTCCCCCAGGGTATTGTGCTTGCTCCAGTACTTTTTCTCATCCTCATATCGGACATAGACAAGAACACAACCTATAGTACTGTATCATCCTTTGCAGATGACACTAGGATTTTCATGAGAGTAGACAACATAGAGGACACGGCAAATCTCCAATCAGATGTAGATCAGGTCTTTCTATGGGCTACAGAAAATAATATGGTGTTTAACGAAGATAAGTTCCAGCTCATGCGCTACGGAAAAATTGAAAACATAAAAACAGGAACCACGTACAAAACGCAGGCAAATCATAACATAGAACGAAAAGGCAATGTAAAGGACCTGGGTGTACTCATGTCGGAAGACCTTACCTTTAAAGAACACAATAAAGTAGCCGTCACAACTGCAAGAAAAATGACAGGTTGGATAACAAGAACTTTTCACACTAGAGATGCTATACCGATGATGATACTTTTCAAGACGCTAGTGCTCTCTAGAGTGGAGTACTGCTGCACGATGACAGCCCCTTTCAAAGTTGGAGAAATTGCTGACCTGGAGAGCGTGCAGAGATCCTTTACTGCTAGAATCCACTCAGTAAAACATCTAAATTATTGGGACCGACTACAGAGCCTAAATCTCTATTCTCTTGAGCGCAGGCGGGAGAGATACATAATAATTTACACGTGGAAAATAGTAGAGGGGCTGGTCCCAAACCTGCACACAGAAGTAACACCACATGAGACCAGAAGGCATTGCAGGATGTGCAGAATACCCCCGTTGAAAAGCAGAGGGGCAACAGGTACTCTGAGAGAGAACTATCAACATCAGAGGCCCAAGACTGTTCAACACGCTTCCACTACACATAAGTGACATAACTGGCCGACCCCTCACAGTGTTCAAGAGAGAACTATCAACATCAGAGGCCCGAGACTGTTCAACACGCTTCCACTACACATAAGGGACATAACTGGCCGACCCCTCACAGTGTTCAAGCGAGAACTATCAACATCAGAGGCCCAAGACTGTTCAACACGCTTCCACTACACATAAGGGACATAACTGGCCGACCCCTCACAGTGTTCAAGAGAGAACTATCAACATCAGAGGCCCAAGACTGTTCAACACGCTTCCACTACACATAAGGGACATAACTGGCCGACCCCTCACAGTGTTCAAGAGAGAACTATCAACATCAGAGGCCCGAGACTGTTCAACACGCTTCCACTACACATAAGGGACATAACTGGCCGACCCCTCACAGTGTTCAAGAGAGAACTATCAACATCAGAGGCCCGAGACTGTTCAACACGCTTCCACTACACATAAGGGGCATAACTGGCCGACCCCTCACAGTGTTCAAGAGAGAACTATCAACATCAGAGGCCCGAGACTGTTCAACACGCTTCCACTACACATAAGGGATATAACTGGCCGACCCCTCACAGTGTTCAAGAGAGAACTATCAACATCAGAGGCCCGAGACTGTTCAACACGCTTCCACTACACATAAGGGACATAACTGGCCGACCCCTCACAGTGTTCAAGAGAGAACTTGATAAACACCTCCAAAGGATACCTGATCAACCAGGCTGTGATTCATACGTCAGGCTGCGAGCAGCCGCGTCCAACAGCCTGGTTGACCAGTCCAGCAACGAGGAGGCCTGGTCGACGACCGGGCCGCGGGGACGCTAAGCCCCGGAAACACCTCAAGGTAAGGTTGGAATTATACCCGCTCATAAACATTCACGCGTTCTAATTTGGGTCATTAGGTTAGCTTAGGTTCGTGGAATTTAGGGCATAATTTTTGTGACGTGAAAATTTTAGATGAGTGGTCGCGCTGTGTATATTTGTGTGAAGTAACTTGTTGAATACACAGAACACTCCCGACGTGGCTCCACCCAGGCCCTGTGGCTAGCCTTTCCTAGTGACTGTGGCCAGCCCTTCCCTAGTGACTGTGGCCAACCTTCCCTAGTGACTGTGGCCAACCTTCCCTGGTGACTGTGGCCAGCCTTCCCTAGTGACTGTGGCCAGCCTTCCCTAGTGACTGTGGCCAACCTTCCTTAGTGACTGTGGCCAACCTTCCCTGGTGACTGTGGCCAACCTTCCCTAGTGACTGTGGCCAACCTTCCCTAGTGACTGTGGCCAACCTTCCCTGGTGACTGTGGCCAACCTTCCCTAGTGACTGTGGCCAACCTTCCCTGGTGACTGTGGCCAACCTTCCCTAGTGACTGTGGCCAACCTCTCCTGGTGACTGTGGCCAACCTTCCCTGGTGACTGTGGCCAACCTTCCCTGGTGACTGTGGCCAACCTTCCCTAGTGACTGTGGCCAACCTTCCCTGGTGACTGTGGCCAACCTTCCCTAGTGACTGTGGCCAACCTTCCCTGGTGACTGTGGCCAACCTTCCCTGGTGACTGTGGCCAACCTTCCCTAGTGACTGTGGCCAACCTTCCCTGGTGACTGTGGCCAACCTTCCCTGGTGACTGTGGCCAGCCTTCCCTAGTGACTGTGGCCAACCTTCCCTGGTGACTGGCCAACCTTCCCTGGTGACTGTGGCCAACCTTCCCTAGTGACTGTGGCCAACCTTCCCTGGTGACTGTGGCCAACCTTCCCTAGTGACTGTGGCCAGCCTTCCCTGGTGACTGTGGCCAGCCTTCCCTGGTGACTGTGGCCAGCCTTCCCTAGTGACTGTGGCCAGCCTTCCCTAGTGACTGTGGCCAGCCTTCCCTAGTGACTGTGGCCAGCCTTCCCTAGTGACTGTGGCCAACCTTCCCTGGTGACTGGCCAACCTTCCCTGGTGACTGTGGCCAACCTTCCCTAGTGACTGTGGCCAACCTTCCCTGGTGACTGGCCAACCTTCCCTAGTGACTGTGGCCAACCTTCCCTGGTGACTGTGGCCAACCTTCCCTAGTGACTGTGGCCAACCTTCCCTGGTGACTGTGGCCAGCCTTCCCTGGTGACTGTGGCCAACCTTCCCTGGTGACTGTGGCCAACCTTCCCTAGTGACTGTGGCCAACCTTCCCTGGTGACTGGCCAACCTTCCCTAGTGACTGTGGCCAGCCTTCCCTAGTGACTGTGGCCAGCCTTCCCTAGTGACTGTGGCCAACCTTCCCTAGTGACTGTGGCCAACCTTCCCTGGTGACTGGCCAACCTTCCCTAGTGACTGTGGCCAACCTTCCCTGGTGACTGTGGCCAACCTTCCCTAGTGACTGTGGCCAACCTTCCCTGGTGACTGGCCAACCTTCCCTAGTGACTGTGGCCAACCTTCCCTGGTGACTGTGGCCAGCCTTCCCTGGTGACTGTGGCCAACCTTCCCTAGTGACTGTGGCCAACCTTCCCTAGTGACTGTGGCCAACCTTCCCTGGTGACTGTGGCCAGCCTTCCCTGGTGACTGTGGCCAACCTTCCCTGGTGACTGTGGCCAACCTTCCCTGGTGACTGTGGCCAACCTTCCCTGGTGACTGTGGCCAACCTTCCCTGGTGACTGTGGCCAACCTTCCCTGGTGACTGTGGCCAACCTTCCCTAGTGACTGTGGCCAACCTTCCCTGGTGACTGTGGCCAGTCTTCCCTAGTGACTGTGGCCAACCTTCCCTGGTGACTGTGGCCAACCTTCCCTGGTGACTGTGGCCAACCTTCCCTGGTGACTGTGGCCAACCTTCCCTGGTGACTGTGGCCAACCTTCCCTGGTGACTGTGGCCAACCTTCCCTGGTGACTGTGGCCAACCTTCCCTGGTGACTGTGGCCAACCTTCCCTAGTGACTGTGGCCAACCCTTCCCTGGTGACTGTGGCCAACCTTCCCTAGTGACTGTGGCCAACCTTCCCTAGTGACTGTGGCCAACCTTCCCTGGTGACTGGCCAACCTTCCCTGGTGACTGTGGCCAACCTTCCCTGGTGACTGTGGCCAGCCTTCCCTGGTGACTGTGGCCAGCCTTCCCTAGTGACTGTGGCCAACCTTCCCTGGTGACTGGCCAACCTTCCCTGGTGACTGTGGCCAACCTTCCCTGGTGACTGTGGCCAGCCTTCCCTAGTGACTGTGGCCAACCTTCCCTGGTGACTGTGGCCAACCTTCCCTAGTGACTGTGGCCAACCTTCCCTGGTGACTGTGGCCAGCCTTCCCTGGTGACTGTGGCCAACCTTCCCTAGTGACTGTGGCCAACCTTCCCTGGTGACTGGCCAACCTTCCCTGGTGACTGTGGCCAACCTTCCCTAGTGACTGTGGCCAACCTTCCCTGGTGACTGTGGCCAGCCTTCCCTGGTGACTGTGGCCAGCCTTCCCTAGTGACTGTGGCCAACCTTCCCTGGTGACTGGCCAACCTTCCCTGGTGACTGTGGCCAACCTTCCCTAGTGACTGTGGCCAACCTTCCCTGGTGACTGTGGCCAGCCTTCCCTGGTGACTGTGGCCAACCTTCCCTAGTGACTGTGGCCAACCTTCCCTGGTGACTGTGGCCAACCTTCCCTAGTGACTGTGGCCAACCTTCCCTGGTGACTGTGGCCAGCCTTCCCTAGTGACTGTGGCCAACCTTCCCTGGTGACTGTGGCCAGCCTTCCCTGGTGACTGTGGCCAGCCTTCCCTAGTGACTGTGGCCAGCCTTCCCTAGTGACTGTGGCCAACCTTCCCTGGTGACTGTGGCCAGCCTTCCCTAGTGACTGTGGCCAACCTTCCCTAGTGACTGTGGCCAGCCTTCCCTAGTGACTGTGGCCAGCCCTTCCCTAGTGACTGTGGCCAACCTTCCCTGGTGACTGTGGCCAACCTTCCCTGGTGACTGTGGCCAGCCCTTCCCTAGTGACTGTGGCCAGCCCTTCCCTGGTGACTGTGGCCAGCCCTTCCCTAGTGACTGTGGCCAGCCCTTCCCTAGTGACTGTGGCCAGCCCTTCCCTAGTGACTGTGGCCAACCTTCCCTGGTGACCGTGGCCAACCTTCCCTAGTGACTGTGGCCAACCTTCCCTGGTGACTGTGGCCAACCTTCCCTAGTGACTGTGGCCAGCCCTTCCCTAGTGACTGTGGCCAACCTTCCCTAGTGACTGTGGCCAGCCTTCCCTAGTGACTGTGGCCAACCTTCCCTGGTGACTGTGGCCAACCTTCCCTAGTGACTGTGGCCAACCTTCCCTGGTGACTGTGGCCAGCCCTTCCCTAGTGACTGTGGCCAGCCCTTCCCTAGTGACTGTGGCCAGCCCTTCCCTAGTGACTGTGGCCAGCCCTTCCCTAGTGACTGTGGCCAGCCTTCCCTGGTGACTGTGGCCAGACCTTCCCTAGTGACTGTGGCCAACCTTCCCTGGTGACTGTGGCCAACCTTCCCTGGTGACTGTGGCCAACCTTCCCTAGTGACTGTGGCCAACCTTCCCTAGTGACTGTGGCCAACCTTCCCTGGTGACTGGCCAACCTTCCCTGGTGACTGTGGCCAACCTTCCCTGGTGACTGTGGCCAACCTTCCCTGGTGACTGTGGCCAACCTTCCCTAGTGACTGTGGCCAACCTTCCCTAGTGACTGTGGCCAGCCTTCCCTGGTGACTGTGGCCAACCTTCCCTGGTGACTGTGGCCAACCTTCCCTGGTGACTGTGGCCAACCTTCCCTGGTGACTGTGGCCAACCTTCCCTGGTGACTGTGGCCAACCTTCCCTGGTGACTGTGGCCAACCTTCCCTAGTGACTGTGGCCAACCTTCCCTGGTGACTGTGGCCAGTCTTCCCTAGTGACTGTGGCCAACCTTCCCTGGTGACTGTGGCCAACCTTCCCTGGTGACTGTGGCCAACCTTCCCTGGTGACTGTGGCCAACCTTCCCTGGTGACTGTGGCCAACCTTCCCTGGTGACTGTGGCCAACCTTCCCTGGTGACTGTGGCCAACCTTCCCTAGTGACTGTGGCCAACCCTTCCCTGGTGACTGTGGCCAACCTTCCCTAGTGACTGTGGCCAACCTTCCCTAGTGACTGTGGCCAACCTTCCCTGGTGACTGGCCAACCTTCCCTGGTGACTGTGGCCAACCTTCCCTGGTGACTGTGGCCAGCCTTCCCTAGTGACTGTGGCCAACCTTCCCTGGTGACTGGCCAACCTTCCCTGGTGACTGTGGCCAACCTTCCCTGGTGACTGTGGCCAGCCTTCCCTAGTGACTGTGGCCAACCTTCCCTGGTGACTGTGGCCAACCTTCCCTAGTGACTGTGGCCAACCTTCCCTGGTGACTGTGGCCAGCCTTCCCTGGTGACTGTGGCCAACCTTCCCTAGTGACTGTGGCCAACCTTCCCTGGTGACTGGCCAACCTTCCCTGGTGACTGTGGCCAACCTTCCCTAGTGACTGTGGCCAACCTTCCCTGGTGACTGTGGCCAGCCTTCCCTGGTGACTGTGGCCAGCCTTCCCTAGTGACTGTGGCCAACCTTCCCTGGTGACTGGCCAACCTTCCCTGGTGACTGTGGCCAACCTTCCCTAGTGACTGTGGCCAACCTTCCCTGGTGACTGTGGCCAGCCTTCCCTGGTGACTGTGGCCAACCTTCCCTAGTGACTGTGGCCAACCTTCCCTGGTGACTGTGGCCAACCTTCCCTAGTGACTGTGGCCAACCTTCCCTGGTGACTGTGGCCAGCCTTCCCTAGTGACTGTGGCCAACCTTCCCTGGTGACTGTGGCCAGCCTTCCCTGGTGACTGTGGCCAGCCTTCCCTAGTGACTGTGGCCAGCCTTCCCTAGTGACTGTGGCCAACCTTCCCTGGTGACTGTGGCCAGCCTTCCCTAGTGACTGTGGCCAACCTTCCCTAGTGACTGTGGCCAGCCTTCCCTAGTGACTGTGGCCAGCCCTTCCCTAGTGACTGTGGCCAACCTTCCCTGGTGACTGTGGCCAACCTTCCCTGGTGACTGTGGCCAGCCCTTCCCTAGTGACTGTGGCCAGCCCTTCCCTGGTGACTGTGGCCAGCCCTTCCCTAGTGACTGTGGCCAGCCCTTCCCTAGTGACTGTGGCCAGCCCTTCCCTAGTGACTGTGGCCAACCTTCCCTGGTGACTGTGGCCAACCTTCCCTAGTGACTGTGGCCAACCTTCCCTGGTGACTGTGGCCAACCTTCCCTAGTGACTGTGGCCAGCCCTTCCCTAGTGACTGTGGCCAACCTTCCCTAGTGACTGTGGCCAGCCTTCCCTAGTGACTGTGGCCAACCTTCCCTGGTGACTGTGGCCAACCTTCCCTAGTGACTGTGGCCAACCTTCCCTGGTGACTGTGGCCAGCCCTTCCCTAGTGACTGTGGCCAGCCCTTCCCTAGTGACTGTGGCCAGCCCTTCCCTAGTGACTGTGGCCAGCCCTTCCCTAGTGACTGTGGCCAGCCTTCCCTGGTGACTGTGGCCAGCCCTTCCCTAGTGACTGTGGCCAACCTTCCCTGGTGACTGTGGCCAACCTTCCCTGGTGACTGTGGCCAACCTTCCCTAGTGACTGTGGCCAACCTTCCCTAGTGACTGTGGCCAACCTTCCCTGGTGACTGGCCAACCTTCCCTGGTGACTGTGGCCAACCTTCCCTGGTGACTGTGGCCAACCTTCCCTGGTGACTGTGGCCAACCTTCCCTAGTGACTGTGGCCAACCTTCCCTAGTGACTGTGGCCAGCCTTCCCTGGTGACTGTGGCCAACCTTCCCTGGTGACTGTGGCCAACCTTCCATGGTGACTGTGGCCAACCTTCCCTGGTGACTGTGGCCAACCTTCCCTGGTGACTGTGGCCAACCTTCCCTGGTGACTGTGGCCAGCCTTCCCTGGTGACTGTGGCCAACCTTCCCTGGTGACTGTGGCCAACCTTCCATGGTGACTGTGGCCAACCTTCCCTGGTGACTGTGGCCAACCTTCCCTAGTGACTGTGGCCAACCTTCCATGGTGACTGTGGCCAACCTTCCCTGGTGACTGTGGCCAACCTTCCCTAGTGACTGTGGCCAACCTTCCCTAGTGACTGTGGCCAACCTTCCCTGGTGACTGTGGCCAACCTTCCCTAGTGACTGTGGCCAACCTTCCATGGTGACTGTGGCCAACCTTCCCTGGTGACTGTGGCCAACCTTCCCTAGTGACTGTGGCCAACCTTCCCTAGTGACTGTGGCCAACCTTCCCTAGTGACTGTGGCCAACCTTCCCTAGTGACTGTGGCCAACCTTCCCTGGTGACTGTGGCCAACCTTCCCTAGTGACTGTGGCCAACCTTCCATGGTGACTGTGGCCAACCTTCCCTGGTGACTGTGGCCAACCTTCCCTAGTGACTGTGGCCAACCTTCCCTAGTGACTGTGGCCAACCTTCCCTGGTGACTGTGGCCAACCTTCCCTAGTGACTGTGGCCAACCTTCCATGGTGACTGTGGCCAACCTTCCCTGGTGACTGTGGCCAGCCTTCCCTAGTGACTGTGGCCAACCTTCCCTGGTGACTGTGGCCAGCCTTCCCTGGTGACTGTGGCCAGCCTTCCCTAGTGACTGTGGCCAGCCTTCCCTAGTGACTGTGGCCAACCTTCCCTGGTGACTGTGGCCAGCCTTCCCTAGTGACTGTGGCCAACCTTCCCTAGTGACTGTGGCCAGCCTTCCCTAGTGACTGTGGCCAGCCCTTCCCTAGTGACTGTGGCCAACCTTCCCTGGTGACTGTGGCCAACCTTCCCTGGTGACTGTGGCCAGCCCTTCCCTAGTGACTGTGGCCAGCCCTTCCCTGGTGACTGTGGCCAGCCCTTCCCTAGTGACTGTGGCCAGCCCTTCCCTAGTGACTGTGGCCAGCCCTTCCCTAGTGACTGTGGCCAACCTTCCCTGGTGACTGTGGCCAACCTTCCCTAGTGACTGTGGCCAACCTTCCCTGGTGACTGTGGCCAACCTTCCCTAGTGACTGTGGCCAGCCCTTCCCTAGTGACTGTGGCCAACCTTCCCTAGTGACTGTGGCCAGCCTTCCCTAGTGACTGTGGCCAACCTTCCCTGGTGACTGTGGCCAACCTTCCCTAGTGACTGTGGCCAACCTTCCCTGGTGACTGTGGCCAGCCCTTCCCTAGTGACTGTGGCCAGCCCTTCCCTAGTGACTGTGGCCAGCCCTTCCCTAGTGACTGTGGCCAGCCCTTCCCTAGTGACTGTGGCCAGCCTTCCCTGGTGACTGTGGCCAGCCCTTCCCTAGTGACTGTGGCCAACCTTCCCTGGTGACTGTGGCCAACCTTCCCTGGTGACTGTGGCCAACCTTCCCTAGTGACTGTGGCCAACCTTCCCTAGTGACTGTGGCCAACCTTCCCTGGTGACTGGCCAACCTTCCCTGGTGACTGTGGCCAACCTTCCCTGGTGACTGTGGCCAACCTTCCCTGGTGACTGTGGCCAACCTTCCCTAGTGACTGTGGCCAACCTTCCCTAGTGACTGTGGCCAGCCTTCCCTGGTGACTGTGGCCAACCTTCCCTGGTGACTGTGGCCAACCTTCCATGGTGACTGTGGCCAACCTTCCCTGGTGACTGTGGCCAACCTTCCCTGGTGACTGTGGCCAACCTTCCCTGGTGACTGTGGCCAGCCTTCCCTGGTGACTGTGGCCAACCTTCCCTGGTGACTGTGGCCAACCTTCCATGGTGACTGTGGCCAACCTTCCCTGGTGACTGTGGCCAACCTTCCCTAGTGACTGTGGCCAACCTTCCATGGTGACTGTGGCCAACCTTCCCTGGTGACTGTGGCCAACCTTCCCTAGTGACTGTGGCCAACCTTCCCTAGTGACTGTGGCCAACCTTCCCTGGTGACTGTGGCCAACCTTCCCTAGTGACTGT
The DNA here is from genome assembly GCF_040958095.1 of Procambarus clarkii. Taxonomy (NCBI): domain Eukaryota; kingdom Metazoa; phylum Arthropoda; class Malacostraca; order Decapoda; family Cambaridae; genus Procambarus; species Procambarus clarkii. The sequence continues at coordinate 22,980,840 of NC_091186.1, forward strand.
GGCCAACCTTCCATGGTGACTGTGGCCAACCTTCCCTAGTGACTGTGGCCAACCTTCCCTAGTGACTGTGGCCAACCTTCCCTAGTGACTGTGGCCAACCTTCCCTAGTGACTGTGGCCAACCTTCCCTGGTGACTGTGGCCAACCTTCCCTAGTGACTGTGGCCAACCTTCCATGGTGACTGTGGCCAACCTTCCCTGGTGACTGTGGCCAACCTTCCCTAGTGACTGTGGCCAACCTTCCCTAGTGACTGTGGCCAACCTTCCCTGGTGACTGTGGCCAACCTTCCCTAGTGACTGTGGCCAACCTTCCATGGTGACTGTGGCCAACCTTCCCTGGTGACTGTGGCCAACCTTCCCTAGTGACTGTGGCCAACCTTCCCTAGTGACTGTGGCCAACCTTCCCTGGTGACTGTGGCCAACCTTCCCTAGTGACTGTGGCCAACCTTCCCTGGTGACTGTGGCCAACCTTCCCTAGTGACTGTAGCCAACCTTCCATGGTGACTGTGGCCAACCTTCCCTTGTGACTGTGGCCAACCTTCCCTAGTGACTGTGGCCAACCTTCCCTAGTGACTGTGGCCAACCTTCCCTGGTGACTGTGGCCAACCTTCCCTAGTGACTGTGGCCAACCTTCCCTGGTGACTGTGGCCAACCTTCCCTAGTGACTGTGGCCAACCTTCCCTAGTGACTGTGGCCAACCTTCCCTGGTGACTGTGGCCAACCTTCCCTAGTGACTGTGGCCAACCTTCCCTGGTGACTGTGGCCAACCTTCCCTAGTGACTGTGGCCAACCTTCCATGGTGACTGTGGCCAGCCCTTCCCTAGTGACTGTGGCCAACCTTCCCTGGTGACTGTGGCCAACCTTCCCTAGTGACTGTGGCCAACCTTCCCTGGTGACTGTGGCCAACCTTCCCTGGTGACTGTGGCCAACCTTCCCTAGTGACTGTGGCCAACCTTCCATGGTGACTGTGGCCAACCTTCCCTGGTGACTGTGGCCAACCTTCCCTAGTGACTGTGGCCAACCTTCCATGGTGACTGTGGCCAACCTTCCATGGTGACTGTGGCCAACCTTCCCTAGTGACTGTGGCCAACCTTCCCTGGTGACTGTGGCCAACCTTCCCTAGTGACTGTGGCCAACCTTCCATGGTGACTGTGGCCAACCTTCCCTGGTGACTGTGGCCAACCTTCCCTAGTGACTGTGGCCAACCTTCCATGGTGACTGTGGCCAACCTTCCCTAGTGACTGTGGCCAGCCTTCCCTGGTGACTGTGGCCAGCCTTCCCTAGTGACTGTGGCCAGCCTTCCCTAGTGACTGTGGCCAGCCTTCCCTAGTGACTGTGGCCAGCCTTCCCTAGTGACTGTGGCCAGCCTTCCCTAGTGACTGTGGCCAACCTTCCATGGTGACTGTGGCCAACCCTTCCCTAGTGACTGTGGCCAGCCCTTCCCTAGTGACTGTGGCCAGCCCTTCCCTAGTGACTGTGGCCAACCTTCCCTGGTGACTGTGGCCAGCCTTCCCTAGTGACTGTGGCCAACCTTCCCTAGTGACTGTGGCCAACCTTCCCTAGTGACTGTGGCCAACCCTTCCCTGGTGACTGTGGCCAACCTTCCCTAGTGACCGTGGCCAACCTTCCCTAGTGACTGTGGCCAACCCTTCCCTAGTGACTGTGGCCAACCTTCCCTGGTGACTGTGGCCAACCTTCCCTGGTGACTGTGGCCAACCTTCCCTGGTGACTGTGGCCAACCTTCCCTAGTGACTGTGGCCAACCTTCCCTGGTGACTGTGGCCAACCTTCCCTAGTGACTGTGGCCAACCTTCCCTGGTGACTGTGGCCAACCTTCCCTGGTGACTGTGGCCAACCTTCCCTAGTGACTGTGGCCAACCTTCCCTGGTGACTGTGGCCAACCTTCCCTGGTGACTGTGGCCAACCTTCCCTGGTGACTGTGGCCAACCTTCCCTAGTGACTGTGGCCAACCTTCCCTAGTGACTGTGGCCAACCTTCCCTAGTGACTGTGGCCAACCTTCCCTGGTGACTGTGGCCAACCTTCCCTAGTGACTGTGGCCAACCTTCCATGGTGACTGTGGCCAACCTCTCCTGGTGACTGTGGCCAACCTTCCCTAGTGACTGTGGCCAACCTTCCTTAGTGACTGTGGCCAACCTTCCCTGGTGACTGTGGCCAACCTTCCCTAGTGACTGTGGCCAGCCCTTCCCTAGTGACTGTGGCCAACCTTCCCTAGTGACTGTGGCCAACCCTTCCCTAGTGACTGTGGCCAGCCTTCCCTAGTGACTGTGGCCAACCTTCCCTACTAGGCTTACGTGTGAATTTGAATTTCATATCTTTGAAGCATCCTGGGCCAGGATTAACGAAGCATTTCCTCAACACTTGCGAAACCTCTACATCCATCCTTAATCAAGGCGGTTTTGTCTACATATATTAAGAGTTTAGGAGCTTGGAAACTTTACAACCCTAGATTATTGATGCTATATACAACCTCGTAGTGCTACGCGGCTCAAACTGTTTACTACATGTAAACACAGCTGCCATGATGGCTGAAAGATGTAGTGGTTTCGTAAATAGTGGAATAAAATGCCCTTGAATCCAAACACCCATTTAGACATTTGTCCCCCAGGGATGAACACCCCTTGTATGATGACATTATAGACGCTACTGCTGCTATAACAAGTTCCTAGTACCTTGGAGCGCTCAATAGTTCCTAGTACCTTGGGGCGCTCAATAGTTCCTAGTACCTTGGGGCGCTCAATAGTTCCTAGTACCTTGGGGCGCTCAATAGTTCCTAGTACCTTGGAGCGCTCAATAGTTCCTAGTACCTTGGGGCGCTCAATAGCTCCTAGTCCCAGAGAGCGCTCAATAGCTCCTAGTCCCAGAGAGCGCTCAATAGCCCCTAGTCCCAGAGAGCGCTCAATAGTTCCTAGTACCTTGGGGCGCTCAATAGCCCCTAGTCCCAGAGAGCGCTCAATAGTTCCTAGTACCTTGGGGCGCTCAATAGCCCCTAGTCCCAGAGAGCGCTCAATAGCTCCTAGTCCCAGAGAGCGCTCAATAGCCCCTAGTCCCAGAGAGCGCTCAATAGTTCCTAGTACCTTGGGGCGCTCAATAGCCCCTAGTCCCAGAGAGCGCTCAATAGCTCCTAGTCCCAGAGAGCGCTCAATAGCCCCTAGTCCCAGAGAGCGCTCAATAGCCCCTAGTCCCAGAGAGCGCTCAATAGCCCCTAGTCCCAGAGAGCGCTCAATAGCCCTAGTCCCAGAGAGCGCTCAATAGCCCTAGTCCCAGAGAGCGCTCAATAGCCCCTAGTCCCAGAGAGCGCTCAATAGCCCTAGTCCCAGAGAGCGCTCAATAGTTCCTAGTCCCTGAGAGCGCTCAATAGCTCCTAGTCCCTGAGAGCGCTCAATAGCCCTAGTCCCAGAGAGCGCTCAATAGTTCCTAGTCCCAGAGAGCGCTCAATAGTTCCTAGTCCCTGAGAGCGCTCAATAGCTCCTAGTCCCAGAGAGCGCTCAATAGCCCTAGTCCCAGAGAGCGCTCAATAGCTCCTAGTCCCAGAGAGCACTCAATAGTTCCTAGTCCCAGAGAGCGCTCAATAGCTCCTAGTCCCAGAGAGCACTCAATAGCTCCTAGTCCCAAAGAGCACTCAATAGCTCCTAGTCCCAGAGAGCGCTCAATAGCCCCTAGTCCCAGAGAGCGCTCAATAGCCCTAGTCCCAGAGAGCGCTCAATAGTTCCTAGTCCCTGAGAGCGCTCAATAGCTCCTAGTCCCAGAGAGCGCTCAATAGCCCCTGGTCCCAGAGAGCGCTCAATAGTTCCTAGTCCCTGAGAGCGCTCAATAGCTCCTAGTCCCTGAGAGCGCTCAATAGTTCCTAGTCCCAGAGAGCGCTCAATAGTTCCTAGTCCCAGAGAGCGCTCAATAGCTCCTAGTCCCTGAGAGCGCTCAATAGCTCCTAGTCCCTGAGAGCGCTCAATAGTTCCTAGTCCCAGAGAGCGCTCAATAGCCCTAGTCCCTGAGAGCGCTCAATAGTTCCTAGTCCCAGAGAGCGCTCAATAGCCCTAGTCCCAGAGAGCGCTCAATAGCCCTAGTCCCTGAGAGCGCTCAATAGTTCCTAGTCCCTGAGAGCGCTCAATAGCCCTAGTCCCAGAGAGCGCTCAATAGGTCGTAGTTAAGTACTTGGTCTTGGGATTAAAATGTTCTGTGACATCTTCAAGGAGTGAGGGTTCTCACACCTCACTCGGCCTCCCTCACTCACTCGGCCTCCCTCACTCACTCGGCCTCCCTCACGCCTCACTCGGCCTCCCTCACGCCTCACTCGGCCTCCCTCACGCCTCACTCGGTCTCCCTCACGCCTCACTCGGTCTCCCTCACGCCTCACCCCGCCCCACCAAGCCCTCTAAGAGCACCACCGCCGCTAGAGAAGCCATAGGAAGCCCCTTCAACCCTACTGAGAAGGGTGGAAGCCTTTCCTGGCCCTCAGAGTGGCCCTCAGTGTGGCCCTCAGAGTGGGGCTCCCTGTGGCCACCTTGAGGGGGGGGGGCCTCTATCAACACGGACAGTACTCGCATGGAACACCCGGGCAGCACTAGGCGAGTACCCTCTTCGTTATCTTACCTGGAACATACCTGGAGAGGGTTCTGGGAGTTCTTCTACTCCCCGAGCCCGGCCTGAGGCCAAGCTTGACTTGTGAGAGTTTGGTCCACCAGGCTGTTGCTTGGAGCGGCCCGCAGGCCCACATACCCACTACAGCTTGGTTGGTCCGGCACTCCTTGCAGGAACTGATCTAAGTGCCTCTTGAATACATCCACCTTTTTTCCGGCAATATTTCTAATGCTTGCTGGGAGGGTGTTGAACAGCTGTGGACCTCTGATGTTCAGTGTTCACTGATTGTGCCTATGGCACCTCTACTCCTCACTGGTTCTATTCTACATTTCCTTCCGTACCTTTCACTCCAGTATGTTGTTATTCTACTGTGGGACCTTGGGACCTGGTCCTCCAATATCTTCCATGTATATATTATTTGATATCTTTCTCGTCTCCTTTCCAGAGAGTACATTTCGAGAGCTAAAAAACCGTCAATAATATAGTTATTTTATTGTTTCTATGCGTGCCGTATATGTTCTCTATTCCAGGTATGCTCCAGGCCGTGAATTCCCGGTTTCCCAACCAGCCCAGCAAGAAGGACAAGCAAGAGACAGAAGTCACAACTCAAGACGTTCAGCGAACACAAGTCACAACTCAAGACGTTCAGCCAGCACAAGTCCCACCCCAAGACGTTCTCTCCTCAACAACAGGGGCTCCAATATTAAACACCAATGTCCGACCGCCCAATATTTAGTCAGGGTCTCACAGAGAATACACGTTGGCATAGTCTTAAAACAACAACAAAACTCATTACAACTGAGGCCGACAGTAAGCTCCAACTTGTGCAGATATCATGTTATCGCTTAACACTAATCACATTAATGTTCACACACCGGTGACATCATTAATCAGCTCATAATGACAGGCGTTAACATCAGCTGATATAAGATAACAATTGTTGATGAATGTGATGATGATTGAAATTTTAATATTAATCCTATTGAACCAAAGCTGGAGAGCGAGAGAGAGAGACAGACACACAAACACACACACACAGAGAGAGAGAGAGAGAGAGAGAGAGAGAGAGAGAGAGAGAGAGAGAGAGAGAGAGAGAGAGAGAGAGAGAGAGCGAGCAAGAGAGAGAGAGAGCGAGCAAGAGAGAGAGCGAGCTAGCAAGAGAGAGAGCGAGCTAGCAAGAGAGAGAGCGAGCAAGAGAGAGAGAGAAAGAGAGAGCGAGCAAGAGAGAGAGAGAGAGAGAGAGAGAGAGAGAGAGAGAGAGAGAGAGAGAGAGAGAGAGAGAGAGAGAGAGAGAGAGAGAGAGAGAGAGAGAGAGAGAGACAGAGAGAGAGAGAGACAGAGAGAGAGAGAGAAAGAGAGAGAGAGAGAGAGAGACAGAGAGAGAGAGAGAAAGAGAGAGAGAGAGAGAGAGAGAGAGAGAGAGAGAGAGAGAGAGAGAGAGAGAGAGAGAGAGAGAGAGCGAGCAAGAGAGAGAGAGAGAGAGAGAGAGAGAGAGAGAGAGAGAGAGAGAGAGAGAGAGAGAGAGAGAGAGAGAGAGAGAGAGAGAGAGAGAGAGACAGAGAGAGAGAGAGACAGAGAGAGAGAGAGAGAGAGAGAGAGAGAGAGAGAGAGAGAGAGAGAGAGAGAGAGAGAGACAGAGAGAGAGAGAGACAGAGAGAGAGAGAGAGAGAGAGAGAGAGAGAGAGAGAGAGAGAGAGAGAGAGAGAGAGAGAGAGAGAGAGAGAGAGAGAGAGAGACGAAGGGCCACCGTCAGAGATAATTACAAAAATGACCAAAAGTTACCCGAGATAATTATTTTTTCTCTCGCCTCTACTCAAGTCAATTAACTTCCTCAACTGTAATATTTCCTCCCCGTTGAAAACTTCCACATGTTGTTGGGTTCTCTGACACCCGACGGCTTCCTGGCCTGGTCTCTGGCAGGCTCTTCTTGAACCCTGCTGTGGCTGCACAGGTAAACAAGGCATACCCGGGGCATACCTGGGGCATACCTGGGGCATACCCGGGGCATACCTGGGGCATACCCGGGGCATACCTGGAGCATACCCGGGGCATACCGAGTACTCAGCACATACACAGTACTCTGAAGCAGGTATACGCGTCTGGCTAGCTAGTGCTAATTTTCTGGATATATATATATGACTTACATGACAGTTGCAAGGGACGCTAGATGGTCTCATAATACATGCATATACTAGAACGGGTACCCGGCGGCGCCCGGGCATGACGCTCACTCATTCTCTCTCTCTCTCTCTCACTCTCTCTCTCTCTCTCTCTCTCTCTCTCTCTCTCTCTCTCTCTCTCTCTCTCTCTCTTTCTCTAATAACAGATAATACAATTAAAAACGCAGGCAAATCACACTATAGAAAGAAAAAAGCAATGTAAAGGATCTAGGAGTAATCATACTAGAAGACCTTACCTTTAAAGAACACAATAAAGTAACTGTCGCGACTGTAAGACAAATGTTGGCACCCCTGGCGTGCCAACATTTACGCCAGGGGTGCCAACATATTGTTCAACAATACTGTTGTACTCTAACAGCTTCATTCAGAGCCGGAGAAATTACTGACCTAAATAGTGTACAAAGATCCTTTACTGCTAGAATGCACTCATTAGTCATCTAAATTATTATAACCGACTACAAATTTTATATATATATTCTCTTGAGCGCAGGCTGGAGAGATACATAATAATTTACACGTGGAAAATAGTAGAGGGGCTGGTCCCAAACCTGCACACAGAAATAACATCACATGAGACCTGGAGGCATGGCAGGATGTGCAGAATACCCCCGTTGAAGAGCAGAGCTGCAACAGGTACTCTGAGAGAAAACTATCAACGTCAGAGACTCGAGACTGTTCAACACGCTTCCACTACACATAAGGGACATAACTGGCCGACCCCTCACAGTGTTCAAGAGAGAACTATCAACATCAGAGGCCCGAGACTGTTCAATACGCTTCCACTACACATAAGGGACATAACTGGCCGACCCGTCACAGTGTTCAAGAGAGAACTATCAACATCAGAGGCCCGAGACTGTTCAACACGCTTCCACTACACATAAGGGGCATAACTGGCCGACCCGTCACAGTGTTCAAGAGAGAACTATCAACATCAGAGGCCCGAGACTGTTCAACACGCTTCCACTACACATAAGGGACATAACTGGCCGACCCCTCACAGTGTTCAAGAGAGAACTATCAACATCAGAGGCCCGAGACTGTTCAACACGCTTCCACTACACATAAGGGACATAACTGGCCGACCCCTCACAGTGTTCAAGAGAGAACTATCAACATCAGAGGCCCGAGACTGTTCAACACGCTTCCACTACACATAAGGGACATAACTGGCCGACCCCTCACAGTGTTCAAGAGAGAACTATCAACATCAGAGGCCCGAGACTGTTCAACACGCTTCCACTACACATAAGGGGCATAACTGGCCGACCCGTCACAGTGTTCAAGAGAGAACTATCAACATCAGAGGCCCGAGACTGTTCAACACGCTTCCACTACACATAAGGGACATAACTGGCCGACCCCTCACAGTGTTCAAGAGAGAACTATCAACATCAGAGGCCCGAGACTGTTCAACACGCTTCCACTACACATAAGGGACATAACTGGCCGACCCCTCACAGTGTTCAAGAGAGAACTATCAACATCAGAGGCCCGAGACTGTTCAACACGCTTCCACTACACATAAGGGACATAACTGGCCGACCCCTCACAGTGTTCAAGAGAGAACTATCAACATCAGAGGCCCGAGACTGTTCAACACGCTTCCACTACACATAAGGGACATAACTGGCCGACCCGTCACAGTGTTCAAGAGAGAACTATCAACATCAGAGGCCCGAGACTGTTCAACACGCTTCCACTACACATAAGGGACATAACTGGCCGACCCGTCACAGTGTTCAAGAGAGAACTATCAACATCAGAGGCCCGAGACTGTTCAACACGCTTCCACTACACATAAGGGACATAACTGGCCAACCCCTCACAGTGTTCATGAGAGAACTATCAACATCAGAGGCCCGAGACTGTTCAACACGCTTCCACTACACATAAGGGACATAACTGGCCGACCCCTCACAGTGTTCAAGAGAGAACTATCAACATCAGAGGCCCGAGACTGTTCAACACGCTTCCACTACACATAAGGGACATAACTGGCCGACCCCTCACAGTGTTCAAGAGAGAACTATCAACATCAGAGGCCCGAGACTGTTCAACACGCTTCCACTACACATAAGGGGCATAACTGGCCGACCCGTCACAGTGTTCAAGAGAGAACTATCAACATCAGAGGCCCGAGACTGTTCAACACGCTTCCACTACACATAAGGGACATAACTGGCCGACCCCTCACAGTGTTCAAGAGAGAACTTGATGAACACCTCCAAAGGTTACCTGATCAACCAGACTATTATTCATACGTCAGGCTGTGAGCAGCCGCATCCAACAGTCTGGTCGACCAGTCCAGCAACGAGGACTGGGCCCAGTGGACGTTGATCCCCGGAATCAGCGCCAGGTAAGAAGGGGGAAAGCGTGCCCATGGCCATTACGACAAAATCACTGAGGTATTAGAAGAAAAACAGAATGCAGATGTGGTATACACGGACTTCACAAAGACATTCGACAAATGTGACCATGGAGTGATAGCACACAAAATGAGGTCAATGGGAATAACTGGTAAAGTAGGACGCTGGATACTCAGTTTCCAGTCGAACAGAACACAAAGAGTAACAGTCAATCAAGTAAAATAGAGTCCGAGCACAGTTAAAAGCTCTGTACCTCAAGGTACAGTCCTTGCACCACTGCTTTTTCTTATTCTTATATCAGATATAGACAAAAATACAAGTCACAGCTTCGTGTCATCTTTTGCAAATGACACAAAACTCAGCATGAAAATTACCTCAGCGGAAGACATTGAAAAACTACGAACAGACATTAACAAAGTTTTCGATTGAGTAGCAGAAAATAACATGATGTTTAACAGTGATAAATTCCAGGTACTCAGATACGGTAAAAATGAGGACCTTAAACATAATACAGGGTACAAAACACAATCGAATCTGCCCATAGTTGGAAAGCAACATGTCAAGGATTTGGGAATAATAATGTCTGACGACCTAACGTTTAGGGAGCATAACCAAGCAAATATTGCGACAGCCAGAAAAATTACAGGATGGATTACGAGAACTTTCAAATCCAGGGATCCCATCACAATGGTTGTACTCTTCAAGTCACTTGTGTTGTCCCGTCTTGAGTACGGCTCAGTACTCACTTCCCCCTTCAGAGCAGGAGAGATTGCTGAAATAGAGGGAATACAGAGAACATATACGGTACGCATAGACGCGATAAAACACCTAAATTATTGGGATCGTCTCAAAGCTCTCCAAATGCACTCACTAGAAAGGCGACGAGAGAGATACCAATAATATTCACATGGAAAATACTGGAGGGACAGGTCCCAAATCTACACAGTAAAATAACAACATACTGGAGTGAACGATATGGAAAAAAATGCAGAATAGAACCAGTGAAGAGCAGAGGTGCCATAGGCACAATCAGAGAACACTGTATAAACATCAGAGGTCCGCGGTTGTTCAACGTCCTCCCAGCAAGCATAAGAAATATTGCCGGAACAACCGAGGACATCTTCAAGAGGAAACTAGATTTATTCCTCCAAGGAGTGCCGGACCAACCGGGCTGATGTGGGTATGTGGGCCTGCGGGCCGCTCCAAGCAACAGCCTGGTGGACCAAACTCTCACAAGTCAAGCCTGGCCTCGGGCCGGGCTTGGGGAGTAGAAGAACTCCCAGAACCCCATCAAGCAGCTACCCTACCACTCTACTTCAAGACAACAACTCCACTCTAACACGCCATCACAGTAAACCAAACATCTGGAGACAGTTACTCAGCAGAAGACAACTCCTCCGTCAATACTGAGAGAGGACAAACAACATTACAAGACATTTGAGTGAACTCTCCACACCGAGGCTAAGTGTGGCCTGACATTATCCCCCCACACACCACCTCCACTCTCTCCCACGCCACCACATCCACTCTATAATGACCACAACACCAAATGTCCAACACAAAAAGTGAAACTTATGTCATTGCAAAGGTCTCATGTGCAAAGGTTCCATGTACAAAGGTCCCATGTACAAAGGTCCCATGTACAACGGTCCCATGTACAAAGGACCCATGTACAACGGTCCCATGTACAAAGCACCCATGTACAACGGTCCCATATACAAAAGACCCATGTACAAAGGACCCATGTACAAAGGACCCATGTACAACGGTCCCATGTACAAAGGTCCCATATCCATTTCCAAATCTTAACACTATGTTTCTCTAAACGTGACGCTCAGTACAATCGGGGGTCCCACACTCCTAGGACGCCAGGGGTCCCACACTCCTAGGACGCCAGGGGTCCCACACACCTAGGACGCCAGGGGGTCCCACACTCCTAGGACGCCAGGGGTCCCACACTCCTAGGACGCCAGGGGTCCCACACACCTAGGGCGCCAGGGGTCCCACACACCTAGGACGCCAGGGGTCCCACACCCCTAGGACGCCAGGGGGTCCCACACACCTAGGACGCCAGGGGGTCCCACACACCTAGGACGCCAGGGGTCCCACACACCTAGGACGCCAGGGGTCCCACACACCTAGGACCCCAGGGGTCCCACACCCCTAGAACGCCAAGGGGGGTCCACCTGTTGATGGTTCCGGGGGGTGAAGGTCCCCGCGGCCCGGTCTCCGACCAGGCGCTGGTAACTACCACTGTTACTAACGGTTCAGCAGGTAACGTAATTAAAGCCTCATAGCTTTGTAAATAGGGTCTGTAATTGAACCCGCGGGGGGGGGGGGGGGGAGGGTAAGCCTAAGCCTCGGTATAAGCCTAACATGTACTGCATATATAACCTGGCATCCTGTCCCGCGACACAATTGGCTACACCATTAAGACGCTGAACACCAGTCTCCACTACAGCTAAGACACCTCTTTGGTTTTGGGTTAATATATGTTAGTGCATGTCAGTTGATGGTAATAAACATTGAGAAGAAGGTTTTCACCACCACGTACACGTGTACGTACGTACGTGTGTGTGTGTGTGTGTGTGTGTGTGTGTGTACTCACCTAGTTGTACTCACCTAGTTGTGTTTGCGGGGGTTGAGCTCTGGCTCTTTGGTCCCGCCTCTCAACCGTCAATCAACAGGTGTACAGATTCCTGAGCCTATCGGGCTCTGTCATATCTACACTTGAAACTGTGTATGGAGTCAGCCTAACTGTGTGTGTGTGTGTGTGTGTGTGTGTGTGTGTGTGTGTGTGTGTGTGTGTGTTTACTAGTTGTGTTTTTACGGGGGTTGAGCTTTGCTCTTTCGGCCCGCCTCTCAACTGTCAATCAACTGTTTACTATTTTTTTTTTCCACACCACACACACACCCACCCACCCCAGGAAGCAGCCCGTGACAGCTGACTAACTCCCAGGTACCTATTTACTGCTAGGTAACAGGGGCATTCAGGGTGAAAGAAACTTTGCCCATTTGTTTCTGCCTCGTGCGGGAATCGAACCCGCGCCACAGAATTACGAATCCTGCGCGCTATCCACCAGGCTACGAGGCCCCTGTGTGTGTGTGTGTGTGTGTGTGTGTGTGTGTGTGTGTGTGTGTGTGTGTGTGTGTGTGTGTGTGTGTGTGTGTGTGTGTGTGTGTGTAAACAAACACAAATAACAGGTGTTGAGTGCAGCATCACAGACACCTGCACTCACACCCGTGCGCGCGTACTGGACCGTACGCGATCACCTGCCACAGGTTATGGCGAGATATTCTCAAGGTCGGGGGGGGGGGGGGGTTAATGCCCCGTCATCAACACCAGCACACACACACAGCACCGAGTAACGCGGGCAGAAGGCACTACGGGCTCACCATAGCCCGTGCTACTTGGAACTTTGTTCCAAGTAAACTCTACACAGCCTCCACACAGCCTGGGCAGGTAGGCTGTAAGCTACACAAGGTAGGTAGGATGACAGCGGCCGCCTCAGACAACCGTAGCGTCGCTCACCACCCGCGTCCAACAGCCTGGTTGACCAGTCCAGCAACCAGGAGGCCTGGTCGACGACCGGGCCGCGGGGACGCTAAGCCCCGGAAACATCTCAAGGTAACCCTAGATCTTCACTGACTACACCCGCGGCTCCACCTTACAGTTGACTCCCGGGGTGACAAGGCTAGGTGGTGCGGGGGTGACAAGGCTAGGTGGTGCGGGGTGACAAGGCTAGGTGGTGCGGGGGTGACAAGGCTAGGTGGTGCGGGGTGACAAGGCTAGGTGGTGCGGGGGTGACAAGGCTAGGTGGTGCGGATTCTCCGGGCGACCGAGTCAATCAGGTGACGAGTTATTTCTTGTTATAGAGTGTGTTGGGCGGGTAATGTTGGGCGGGGTAATCTTACAAGCGGCTGATAGCAGAGATATCCCTGCGTGGCAGACGTCTGCTTCACGGTGCCTTGGCCGGACACTGCCGACCACCACCACCAGCAGCAGTAGCAGCAGTAGCAGCAGTAGCAGCAGTAGCAGCAGTAGCAGCAGCAGCAGCAGCAGCAGCAGCAGCAGCAGCAGCAGCAGTAGCAGCAGCAGCAGCAGCAGCAGCAGTAGCAGCAGCAGCAGCTCCAGCAGCAGCAGCAGCAGCTCCTCTAAGGTACGCCTGGTCGAGTACACGACTGAACCAGACACCGGGCATGGTTCCTGGAGCATATCTGGTGACGGTTTCGGAGTTCTTCTACTCCCTGAGCCCCGAGGCCGGGCTTGACTTGTGAGAGTTTGGTCCACCAGGCTGTTGCTGGGAGCGGCCCGCAGGCCCACATACCCACCACAGCCCGGTTGGTCCGGCACTCCTTGCAAGAACTGATCTAAGCACCTCTTGAATACATCCACCTTTGTTCCAGCAATATTTCTAATGCTTGCTGGGAGGGTGTTGAACAGCTGTGGACCTCTGATGTTGATAGTTCTCTCTTGAACACTGTGAGGGGTCGGCCAGTTATGTCCCTTATGTGTAGTAGAAGCGTGTTGAACAGTCTCGGGCCTCTGATGTTGATAGTTCTCTCTTGAACACTGTAAGGGGTCAGCCAGTTATGTCCCTTATGTGTAGTGGAAGCGTGTTGAACAGTCTCGGGCCTCTGATGTTGATAGTTCTCTCTTGAACACTGTGAGGGGTCGGCCAGTTATGTCCCTTATGTGTAGTGGAAGCGTGTTGAACAGTCTCGGGCCTCTGATGTTGATAGTTCTCTCTTAAACACTGTGAGGGGTCGGCCAGTTATGTCCCTTATGTGTAGTGGAAGCGTGTTGAACAGTCTCCGGCCTCTGATGTTGATAGTTCTCTCTTGAACACTGTGAGGGGTCGGCCAGTTATGTCCCTTATGTGTAGTGGAAGCGTGTTGAACAATCTCGGGCCTCTGATGTTGATAGTTCTCTCTTGAACACTGTGAGGGGTCGGCCAGTTATGTCCCTTATGTGTAGTGGAAGCGTGTTGAACAGTCTCCGGCCTCTGATGTTCATAGTTCTCTCTTGAACACTGTGAGGGGTCGGCCAGTTATGTCCCTTATGTGTAGTGGAAGCGTGTTGAACAGTCTCGGGCCTCTGATGTTGATAGTTCTCTCTTGAACACTGTGAGGGGTCGGTCAGTTATGTCCCTTATGTGTAGTGGAAGCGTGTTGAACAGTCTCGGGCCTCTGATGTTGATAGTTCTCTCTTGAACACTGAGGGGTCGGCCAGTTATGTCCCTTATGTGTAGTGGAAGCGTGTTGAACAGTCTCGGGCCTCTGATGTTGATAGTTCTCTCTTGAACACTGTGAGGGGTCGGCCAGTTATGTCCCTTATGTGTAGTGGAAGCGTGTTGAACAGTCTCGGGCCTCTGATGTTGATAGTTCTCTCTTGAACACTGTGAGGGGTCGGCCAGTTATGTCCCTTATGTGTAGTGGAAGCGTGTTGAACAGTCTCCGGCCTCTGATGTTGATAGTTCTCTCTTGAACACTGTGAGGGGTCGGCCAGTTATGTCCTTTATGTGTAGTGGAAGCGTGTTGAACAGTCTCGGGCCTCTGATGTTGATAGTTCTCTCTCAGAGTATCTATTGCACCTCTGCTCTTCAACGGGGGTATTCTGCACATCCTGCCATGCCTCCTGGTCTCATGTGGTGTTATTTCTGTGTGCAGGTTTGGGACCAGCTGTAACGGGGGGTGGGGGAAATAGCTCTATCTTGTCCATTATTCCACCCCCCAGTTAACTAACGAGGCCGGGGGAAACAGCTCTCTCTAGTCCGTTATCCCGTCCTCAGTTAGCTAACTATTCTAGAGCACTCCCAGAGTTCCTAAGGCAACCTCTCTCGTTCAACACCTTGTAACCTAGGTATTTGACTACCTAGGTGCTAAGACTACAAGGTGCCGTCACTTGATCAGTTACCCGAAACTCTAGAGAGAACTCTAGAATACAGAATCATAAAAAACAAACGTATAAGAGAAAACGAGAGGAAAGAAATGAAATGTGAAGTAATTAGTGAGGGTTTGGGGTGAGAGGCAGAGAGGTGGGAGGGGCGAGGAGGGTCATTAGTTGAAAGTGAGAGTTTAGAGAGGGGTGGAGGGAGAGGTGTAGATAGGTAGAAGGAGAAGAGTAGATAGTAGAAGTAGAAGAGTAGATAGTAGAAGACGAAATGCTGCCACCATCCATTCATGATCATTACATACAAGACAAGGAATGGAACTTGCCTGTATCACAAAGTTCTCAAAAGATGTTATCATGAGTTCATTATTAGTATGTTCCCTCTGTACCATGTATCAACTCCAAACATGTACTCATTTATATCATGAACCCAGTCACCACTGAGGCTTTCTCATCTCAACTCAAAATCTCTAGGGAACAAAGTTAAACACAATTTAAATAATAAATTCATAATTATATTTCACATGAAGTATCATAATTTAGCAATTCAATTAAAATGTTCCAGTTTAATATGCAAAGTGAATCATCATCCAAGAATTCGAGAACCCTACAACTTGACTGCCCCTGATCATCACACAACACTTGTAAAACACGACAAGTCACCTTACTGTTCACTCACCAAGTGTCTCTGCCTATAGCTGGATAGAGGGGGGGGGGGGTCTGTAGTTGACAGAGACTCCCGCCCTGCCGGCCGACAGCCTTCCTGCTAGGCCGTCTCTTCTGCAATCCTGACTGCCGTTCTGTCTGTTAATGCTCTATGCTCGATAGTTCTCCGAGTATTTATTGGGGAACCTAGTAGCTAACTCCGCCCACAAATAGATAGCCTCCGGCACTACCAAGCCACTCCTTAAACGTCGGCATGTTTGAAGGCTACCCGGCTCCAATTATACGCTTAGCGGAAGCAAGGTGAAATTATCATGATCTGACCTCAGGTCACTTGGGGTCATTAACGGTTAGAGGTGTGAGATCTCAGGCAGACAACTGGCGCCTCTCAGATCCTTGTCTGTGACTCGTGTACTCTATATATATTTTAAATAAACTAACCCAAACACTTTTACAGTGTTACATCTCCCCTTCTCCCCGAAAATAAAGTTTTTGCAACACTGCTAAAGCAAGCTAGCTGTGTGCGACAACTTTATTAACGAAAAGAATACATCCTAGCTAAACAACTATACATCATCCTACTCTAAAAAATGAAATATGTAGACAGACGTCCATTGTCTCTGGCTGGGCGACGTCACTGCTTGGTCTTGTAGATAATCCTGTACCACATTTCTTCAACACAACTGCCTCCGTCGCTTCTCCGTCGTTAACGCACAACAACACTTGGTCAACCCGAAAGCCGTTACTACTTGAACTGCGCACAGGACCGTGGAATTCGGTTGTCCCAGCTGATCTGTAATTGGCCCTACGTCAGTCACCATGAGAGACGTATATTGGGGTTCTTCACAGCTATAGGGACTACAAGTTTCGAGACCTTCATATAGTTGCCAACAGTAGAAATCCCATCCTACTCTTCTTCCTCCCTGTTGCTCCAGCACGCCTCCTTCAGAGAGCTACTTCTGACAGCCACATCAAGTCTGCATGACACAGGAAGAATCACTCAACAGAGCTACCTGCTTGCAGGAGGGGCGGCCAGTTAAGGCAAACGATCCTGTCTTGCAATTACGCTCCATGCAATGATGCTGACACCAGCAAGGAACACTAGGCATCGTGTCTCACTCAGCTTGTCTTATCTTCTTCTTTCTTCTTTCTTCTCTCTTCCTTCTTCTCTCTTCCTTCTTCTCTCTTCTTTCTTCTCTCTTCTTTCTTCTCTCTTCTTTCTTCTCTCTTCTTTCTTCTCTCTTCCTCCTCCCATGGGTCTTAGACAAGCGACCTGGGGTCCATTGGGGGTCTGTCCGTCCTGGGGTCCATCCTGGGTAGACCGATGTTGGTGGGACAGACTGGAGTCGTTGTTGCTCCTCTTCCATTTTTACTGGGTCGTCTGGGGTCGTCTGCAGAACGACCTGGGGTCCACTGGGGGTCCGCTGGGGTCCGTCCGTCTTGGGGTCCAATGGGTAGACCAATGTTGACCGACCGAGAGGGCTGCATCTTGAGGTCCCCTGGGGTGGTGATGGTGGTGGAGCCATGACCTCCAGGTAGTGGGCTGGTCGTGGTGGTGGTGATAAACGCCCCTGAGTGTGGTACACGGCAGCCGTCTCCCTCTTCTGTATATGCGTCGCGCCTCTCCTCTGGCTCCCACCTGTGAATGAACATAAAGGCGACAATACCCGTGTTCCATGCTGTTGTGTGACCCTGTAGTTTGTATAGGGTTCACACAGTCCAATTATAAGCTCTCCTCCTGGCAACAACTACACTTAAATTTTTTAAAATAATCCAATTAACACTGAATGATATTGACTTGGTGGAACATAAAACAGTAACAGAGTAAAGTTAGAGAAGAGAGAATAAGGTCATCACTACTTTTAACTTGTCAAAAAAAAAAATCAACACTAATAGACAAAACACTAGCCTAAACTTAACTGTACCGTTCCTAATCTTAAGTACATAATTAACCATTACTCCCACCCTTAACCTACAGCCACCTACGTGACCCAGAGTGTCTAACGTCGAGCGTCCCCAACGTGAAGTCTACTGACATACTAAGGCTCCCCCTAGCATGCTGTACAAGACCAGTACACCTCGGGTTATTGCGTTCAAATGGAGTAAAACAGTCGATCGCAATAATCTGAGCAGAACCACTAAAAACTACTTAAAATCTATTTAAGAACTACACCTGCCACTCCCCACTGACCTGGAGACCAGCGGTGGCTGGGTGTCCCCGTGGGACATGCGAGGTCACCTGTCACACTCAGCTGACCTGCACTACCAACACCGCTAAGTTCCCAAATCGCCAAATCTTATTACTAACATAAATCACTACACACGCAAGTTCTGGTGAACATTCCCTGAATACCACAAAACTCACAAAATCACTAAACACAACACCAGAGAATCACCATCTCCTAGCCTGAAAAAACTCGCTAAATCGCGAAAGTAAAACACCTGTCAAGATCTCCCTGATAGCGCCTGAGCGGCAAAAGACACGTGGGACTGAACAATGTTAAAAGAACACCAACTACCTACAACATTGTTCAACACCGCTGCCATCATTGTAACGGGGGGTGGGGGAAATAGCTCTATCTTGTCCATTATTCCACCCCCCAGTTAACTAACGAGGCCGGGGGAAACAGCTCTCTCTAGTCCGTTATCCCGTCCCCAGTTAGCTAACTATTCTAGAGCACCCTCCAGAGTTCCTAAGGCAACCTCTCTCGTTCAACACCTTGTAACCTAGGTATTTGACTACCAAGGTGCTAAGACTACAAGGCGTCGTAACTGGATCAGCTACCCGAAACTCTAGAGAGAACTCTAGAATACAGAATCTGCCACAAACGTATAAGAGGAAACGAAAGGAAAGAAATGAATAGTGAAGTAATTAGTGAGGGTTTGGGGTAAGAGGTAGGGAGGTGGGAGGAGCGAGGAGGGTCATTAGTTGAAAGTGAGAGTTTAGAGATGGGTGGAGGGAGAGGTGTAGATAGGTAGAAGGAGAAGAGTAGATAGTAGAAGTAGAAGAGTAGATAGTAGAAGACGAAATGCTGCCACCATCCATTCATGATCATTACATACAAGACAAGGAATGGAACTTGCCTGTATCACAAAGTTCTCAAAAGATGTTATCATGAGTTCATTATTAGTATGTTCCCTCTGTACCATGTATCAACTCCAAACATGTACTCATTTATATCATGAACCCAGTCACCACTGAGGCTTTCTCATCTCAACTCAAAATCTCTAGGGAACAAAGTTAAACACAATTTAAATAATAAATTCATAATTATATTTCACATGAAGTATCATAATTTAGCAATTCAATTAAAATGTTCCAGTTTAATATGCAAAGTGAATCATCATCCAAGAATTCGAGAACCCTACAACTTGACTGCCCCTGATCATCACACAACACTTGTAAAACACGACAAGTCACCTTACTGTTCACTCACCAAGTGTCTCTGCCTATAGCTGGATAGAGGGGGGGGGGGGGTCTGTAGTTGACAGAGACTCCCGCCCTGCCGGCCGACAGCCTTCCTGCTAGGCCGTCTCTTCTGCAATCCTGACTGCCGTTCTGTCTGTTAATGCTCTATGCTCGATAGTTCTCCGAGTATTTATTGGGGAACCTAGTAGCTAACTCCGCCCACAAATAGATAGCCTCCGGCACTACCAAGCCACTCCTTAAACGTCGGCATGTTTGAAGGCTACCCGGCTCCAATTATACGCTTAGCGGAAGCAAGGTGAAATTATCATGATCTGACCTCAGGTCACTTGGGGTCATTAACGGTTAGAGGTGTGAGATCTCAGGCAGACAACTGGCGCCTCTCAGATCCTTGTCTGTGACTCGTGTACTCTATATATATTTTAAATAAACTAACCCAAACACTTTTACAGTGTTACACAGCCCCTCTATTTTCCACGTGTAAATTATTATGTATCTCTCCCGCCTGAGCTCAAGAGAATACTGATTTAGGCTCTTTAGTCGGTCCCAGTAGTTTAGATGTTTTACTGAGTGGATTCTAACAGTAAATGATCTCTGCAACGCTCTCCAGGTCAGCAATTTCTCCAGCTTTGAAAGGGGCTGTGATTGTGCAGCAGTACTCCACTCTAGAGAGCACTAGCGTCTTGAAAAGTGTCATCATAGGTATGATGTCCCTTGTTTGGAAGGTTCTTGTTATCCAACCTGTCATTTTTCTTGCAGTTGTGACGGCTACATTATTGTGTTCTTTAAAGGTAAGGTCTTCTAATATGATTACACCAAAATCCTATACATTGCTATGGGATCTCTGGATTTAAACGTTCTCATAATCCATCATATCATTTTACTGTCCGCCGCTATATTTACTTGCGGTTATGCTCACTAACTGTCAGGTCGTCAGACATCACACTTCCTAAAGCTGGAACTTATTTTCATTAAACATCAAATTATTATTTGTAGCACACCGAAAGATCCAATTGGAGGTTCGCCGTGTCCTCTATATTGTCTACTCACATAAGAATCCTAAGTGTTATCTGCAAATGATGATACAGTGCTGTAATTTGTATCCTTGTCTATGTCTGATATTAGGATGAGACAAAGTACCGGAACAAGTACTGTACCTTGGGGGGAGGGGGGGGGGACAGCTTTTCACAGTAGATGATCCGGATTTTACTGTGTTGACTATTACACTCTGCGTCACTGTTCGTTAGCAAGTTGAAGATCCATCTCCCTACTTTGTCTATAATTACTTTTGCACGCATTTTGTGCGCATTAACACCATGGTCACATTTGTCGAAGGCTTTTACAAAGTCTGTGTATATTTCATCAGCGTTTTGCTTGTCTTCCGTGGCATATAGTGCCATGGTATAGTGGATGGAGGTCTGGATATGTGGTTTACCTTCGTGCTGTCTATCTTATCTTGCTGCGTAAACAAAGAAATTGGGATAAAAAAAAATGAAGAAATTAGGACAAAAAACGGAGATAAAGAGGTGTCTAAGACAAGCACAGGTGTAAACAACCTAAAAAAAATGAGAATTTTTGCAAACACTAGGCACAGGAAATATGCAAATAGGGCAGCAAAAGCGAATAATGCAGGAACATGTTGGCGAGGGGTACACACCGTTTTGGAACAAAGTGCAGATACTTCCACCCTAAACTGTGCACATTTTTAATTGATGAATACAAAATGTTACAATCTTCAATGTTCGGAATTCCACGTGAGAGGTACATAGCGTTATAAACGAGAAGATCAATATGATGCTACTGGAATTTTTTAAAGGCAGAAACAGAGTAGAACATATAAGAGAGAGGAACAGTCAGATAGAACCACTGCAGGATTACTGAGGGGAAGGGAGATACCCACAAGATTGTAATACAAGTCATCAACAAGCACACAGGTACTACACCACACAACACCCGGACTACTACCAACACTGGACGAACCACTTCCAAAACACACCCTGGACCTGGGTGCAGAGGAGGGGGGGGAGGGAGAACTACCAAAGCCCACCAGAAGTGACATGCAATATGACAAGTCATTCATATTTACAAACATACAAGGCCTAAAGTCAAAATCAAGAAATAAAGTAAAGTTCATAAATGGCCTTCTAATAGAATCGAACTCAATATTTGGTGCCTTTACAGAAACGCACACAAAAGACTATATGAATAGTGAATTCTAGTTACCAAATTATGATGTATATAGATGTGACAGTAATTAGGTCAAGTGGAGGAGTAGGTCTGTATATTAAAGAGGAGCTGGCATGCCCAGAACTCCTGAACTCGAGCAATGAGGTGGTAGAGGTACTGGGAATCAAGGTAGGAAATATAAATCTAATTATTATTTTAATATACAAACCGCCAGATGCAACAGTTGAGGAATTCACTGAACAGATCCACAAAATAAAGACTATCCCTGATAATCTAGGCCTCACGGAAGGGGCCTGACAGTTGAGTGGACAGCGCTTCGGATTCGTAGTCCTGAGGTTCCAGGTTCGATCCCTGGTGGGGGCGGAAACAAATGGGAAGAGGTTCTTTTACCCTGATGCCCCTGTTACCTAGCAGCATATAGGCCACTGGGAGTTAGACAGCTGCTACGGGCTGCTTCTTGGGAGTATGTAACAAAAAGGAGGCCTGGTAGAGGACCGGGCCGCGGGGACGCTAAGCCCCGAAATCATCTCAAGGTAACCTCTCCAGTTAACCTATCAAACCCAGTACCAGATATTATCATCCTTGGAGACTTCAGTATACCCAGTTTACAATGGAGAATAGTAAACAATAACATTATAGCAGGAAGTCAACCTGGAAATAACCAACCACAGGTCAGAGAGCTACTGAGATTCTGTGACAAATTCTCACTCAGTCAGCAGATTACAGAACCAACTAGGAACGAAAACACGCTGGACCTGATATTCACGAACAATGAGGAGCTAATCAGAGGCATTACACTCTCAGACACTACGTACTCGGACCACAAGCTCATTGAAGTGCGAACTAGCATAAATAGCGGTAGTAGGCCTAAGAGACCCAACAAGCGAGAAGGGGTATTCAATCAATTCAATTTCAACAATAAGAGGATCGACTGGGAAAAAATAAATGTAGACCTTGCAACCATTCAATGGGAGACGGTGTTAAGCGACAAAACTCCCACACAGGGAATAGCTCAACTGACAGCTGAAGCTTACAAGGTCTGCTTGAAGCACGTGCCTGTGAGGAGGGGCAGAAAGAGGACCACTCTAGAAAGAGAACGCAGACCACTGTACAGGAGAAGGAACAAAATAACGGAAATGCTTCGGCAGACACAACTATCACAAGCAAGGAAAATAAGCCTAAACAGGGAGATCGAAGAAATAGAACAAACGTTGAAGCGATCATATGAGTCTGAGGAAATGGAATTGGAACAGGAAGTTATACAAGAGATAAAGAAAAATACAAAATATTTTTTCACATATGCAAAATCAAAAACCTCGAGCAGTATTGGACCGTTAATTACAACTGAAGGTCCGTACACAGAGGACAACAAAGAACTTAGTGAAATTCTATAAGGTCAGTATAAGGCTATGTTTAGCACACCAATAAATAACATGAAAGTTGATGACCCAGACAGCTTCTTTATGAATGACATTCAAGCTGCAGATAATGTAACGGATATTAACACAAACTCGGAAGACTTTGAATGATAAAGTGACAATATGCCTATGCACTCAGCTCCTGGCCCTGACTCATGGAATTCAATATCCATAAAGAAATGTAAAGTACCAGTAGCGAGAGCACTCAGCGTAATATGGAGAAAGAGCCTGGATACAGGGGAGATACCAGCAGCACTTAAATCTGCAGATATAGCTCCGTTGCACAAGGGGGGAGTAAAGCCTTGGCAAAAAATTATAGACCAGTTGCACGAACATCACACATAATAAAAGTTTTTGAAAGAGTGATTACGAATCAAATTTCCAGTTTTATGGAAAATAATGAACCCATGAACCCCATGAACCCAAAATAATGAACTACACAACCCAAAAACTGATAAAAAACTACATCTAGTATCGGGCCCCTGCGAAAGTGAGATGGAATTTTCACAGATGACAACAAAGAAATGAGCGAAATTCTGAAGAATGAGTTGGACTCTGTTTTTAGCGAGCCACTAAACACACTAAAGATTGATTACCCAGATTAATTTTTCCAGCCCATCCTTCAAACAAAGACGCAAAAGTGATTCCATGCACCCGCCAAACCCCTCTGTTTATGAATGAAAAACGTATTACACACGACTTACAACTGATGACGTTTTCTGCTTGATACCTGGTTGATGGGGTTTTGGGAGTTCTTCTACTCCCCAAGCCCGGCCCGAGGCCAGGCTTGACTTGTGAGAGTTTGGTCCACCAAGCTGTTGCTTGGAGCGGCCCGCAGGCCCACATACCCACCGTAGCCCGGTTGGTCCCGCACTCCTTGGAGGAAACTATCTAGTTTCCTCTTGAAGATGTCCACGGTTGTTCCGGCAATATTTCTTATGCTTGCTGGGAGGACGTTGAACAACCGCGGACCTCTGATGTTTATACAGTGTTCTCTGATTGTGTCTATGGCACCTCTGCTCTTCACTGGTTCTATTCTGCATTTTCTTCCATATCATTCACTCCAGTACGTTGTTAT
The DNA here is from genome assembly GCF_040958095.1 of Procambarus clarkii. Taxonomy (NCBI): domain Eukaryota; kingdom Metazoa; phylum Arthropoda; class Malacostraca; order Decapoda; family Cambaridae; genus Procambarus; species Procambarus clarkii. The sequence continues at coordinate 23,004,649 of NC_091186.1, forward strand.
TTTACTGTGTAGATTTGGGACCTGGCCCTCCAGTATTTTCCACGTTTATATTATTTGATATCTCTTTCGTCTCCTTTTTAGTAAGGTCTTCCGACATGAGTACACCTAAATCCTTTACATTGCCTTTTCGTTCTATATTATGATTTGACTGAGTTTTGTACGTGGTTTCCGTTTTTATATTTTCAGTTTTTCAGTAGCGCATGAGCTGGAACTGATCTTCGTTAAACACAATATTATTTTCTGTAGACCATATAAATACCTGATTTACATCTGACTGGAGGTTTGCCGTGTCCTCTATGTTGCCTACTCTCATGAAAATCCTAGTGTCATATGCAAAGTGTGATACAGTACTATAGATTGTGTCCTTGTGTCCGATATGAGGATGAGAAAAAGTACTGGAGCAAGCACAGTACCCTGGGGGACTGAGCTCTTCACGGTTGATGGGCTGGATTTAATTTTGTTGACTATTACACATTGGGTTCTGTTAGTCAGGAAATTGTAGATACATCTGCCTATTTTTCCGGTAATTCCTTTTGAACGCATTTTATGTGCAATAACACCATGGTCACATTTGTCAAAAGCTTTTGCGAAATCTGTGTAAATTACATCAGCGTTTTGTTTGTCTTCCATGGCATCTAATGCCATGTCATAGTGGTCCAGCAACTGTAACAGGCAAGAGCGCCCTGTTCTTTTTTATTTTTTGATTGTTGCCACCGGAGGCGGCTAGTTTATTGTGCACCCCATACCCATCCTGTGAGCGGTAGCGCAAAAGCATTACAGAGGGCAAAAAAGGTCTTTATCAGACCTCATCTTAGACTATTACATAACCAATTTCATCTATCATTCACACCTAATAGTTACATGTCAGCTAGTTACAGAGAAAGTGCTATTTCAAGAGCTATATATTTACAGAAAGTCATTATATATTAATGGTAGGTCTTATCGCTAATATGTAATTTTTTGATCAATGGAGATATTACAGTCATAGGGGACCTGCTGTTTATTATTAGTCTTCACAATACTGAGTTTCTTAATCTCTTATATCATTTATCTACTGGATAGGTTGCCATATCATACAGAGTGAGCTTAGATTTATCTCTAAATGGGTCAATTTTACTACAATCCAAGATATAGTGTTCGAGTGTGTGTCCCTGTCTTTGTCCACACACTTTACACTTTACTTCATCTAGATCCCTATACAAGTCCAACAGCCAGAGATACTTGTAGCCAAGTCTTATACGAGCTGTGACAACATCTGTTAGTCTACTGACTTTGTTACTTGCCCCATACACATGTTTTACTTCACACATTTTATTGTGATGAACAATGGACCTGCTAGTTCCAGTTTGCACTGTTCTACTTTCTTCAAATCCATCCAGGAGTTCTCGTCTAATGACACTTTTAAGGGACCTATTTGACAACTCATGATTCCGTTCAATACTGTCTGAACCCATGTTGTCCGGGGTTATGGAGATGCTGTGATTCCATGTATTTTGTGATCTTACTCTTAACTCTCTCAAAGATTTTTATGATGTGCGATGTTAGTGCTATCGGTCTGTAATTTTTTGCCTCTGCCTTATTACCTTCTTTATGGAGTGGTGCTATCTCTGCTGTTTTTAGTATGTCAGGGATAACGCCAGTATCTAGGCTTTGTCTCCACAGAATGTGAAGGGCCTGCGATAGTGTTTTTTTTGTACAGTTCTTGATGAATATGGAGTTCCAAGAATCCGGCCCTGGTGCAGAGTGCATAGGCATACTGTTTATTGCTTCTTCAAAAATCCAGTGGGGATAGGGCGACGTCTGATATATGATTTGATGTATTATATCCATGAAAAATTCATTTGGGTTATCAATCTTATTAAGTGTGTTTAATGGCTCGCTGAAAACAGAGTCGCACTGCTTCCTCAGTAACTCGCTCATTTCTTTGTTGTCATCGGTGAAAGTTCCATCTCCCTTTCGCAGGGGCCCGATACTAGAAGTGGATTTAGATCTTGACTTTGCATAGGAGAAAAAATATTTCGGATTTCTCTGTATTTCACTGATGGACTTTTGCTCTCTTTGCCTCTCCTGGGTTTTGTATGATTCTTGTAGCTTGAGTTCAACTGTTTCTATTTCTCTACCTAACCTTCTTCGCCATTCTTGAGATAGGGTGCGACTCTCAAGTTGTTCCGCGATTCGTTTTCTTCGCCTATATAGGGAACGACGTTCCCGTCCCAATCTGCATCTCTTTCTCTTTTTTCTTAGGGGTATGCGGTTTGAACATATTTCTAGTGCTACTGAGCTTATTTTTTCCTGGCACTGGTTCAGGTTTGCATTTCCTAGCTGTTCTTCCCAGTTTATTTCTGTGAAGTGTTATTATATGAACAATCCTGGTCTAGCTGTGTGTCACGAATCATATTACGATTCTGCCAATTCTCCCGAACCTCGTATTATGTTTTTGTTTCTCTACGTAAATATTGCTGTCAGTTGTATAAGATTTGTGTATATAGATATATATATACATTATATATATATATATATATAACATAGATAGCTGGGTAGTGTGTGTAAGGTTTGTTTTGGTGGTGGATGTCACGTGAAATTAGCCGTGTGGGCGGTTGACAATATTTGGGAATGGCCAGGGCGATTGTTGGCAAATCAATTGCCTATAGTTTTACATTTATTTATTCCCATATTTGGTAGCCGTAATATTTCAAGGAATGTGAGACCAGTAATTACAACTCTTAGTTAATAATGTTGGAGTTTAGGGCTGACCTTTGTAAATAGAATGTTCACAATGTTCATGCGAACGTTAATTGGTGTTTGGGTAGACGGTTAGTCGACGTTGGGCCTGCGGACCACGTCCTGGGCAGTAGAGTGGCGGCTGCGGTCGAGTGCAGTTGTGTTTAAGCTAAGTTCTTGGTTTTTGTTTATTTTAAGCCCATATAAATATTAGTTTATCTGGATAGACGATTTTAGTGTATTTATGGCTTACTCCATATTCTGGTGATAGTGCTCAGGTCTCAAATAATTACTTGCATTCTATAGTATTACATGCTGATAAATATTTCTGGCTACTATTTATTTAATGGTTGTTAAGTTGTCACCCTTAGCAAAATATATTGTTCTCCCGTTATTATACAGTGATTAATTATACCCCAAGACACCTATTGGCATGGCAGATTTTTATTGGTTCTTTACACTGTGGGGAGAAGAACAGTATTTAGTCTCAAGGGTCGTGACACTGTGCACATACCCTGGAGGCCGAGCGGGAGAGGTATACCCTGGAGGCCGAGCGGGAGAGGTATACCCTGGAGGCCGAGCGGGAGAGGTATACAGCCTGGAGGCCGAGCGGGAGAGGTATACCCTGGAGGCCGAGCGGGAGAGGTATACACCATGGAGGCCGAGCGGGAGAGGTATACCCTGGAGGCCGAGCGGGAGAGGTATACAGCCTGGAGGCCGAGCGGGAGAGGTATACAGCCTGGGGCCCACTGGTTTACGAGGCGCTGTGCGGGACACACACGACAGGACACTATCATTAAGTATCATTTCATTTTAAAAAACACGACGACAATCTAACAGAAGGTTCGCTGCATTCCTGTCTCACCAGCTGGTGACAGTCACCAGCTGACAGTCTACAGCTGTATACCAGCTGGCAGTCTACAGCTGACAGTCTACAGTTGTATACCAGCTGACAGTCACCAGCTGTATACCAGCTGACAGTCCACAGCTGTATACCAGCTGACAGTCCACAGCTGTATACCAGCTGACAGTCCACAGCTGTATACCAGCTGACAGTCTACATGTGTATACCAGCTGACAGTCTACATGTGTATACCAGCTGACAGTCTACATGTGTATACCAGCTGACAGTCTACATGTGTATACCAGCTGACAGTCTACATGTGTATACAAGCTGACAGTCTACATGTGTATACCAGCTGACAGTCTACATGTGTATACCAGCTGACAGTCTACATGTGTATACCAGCTGACAGTCTACATGTGTATACCAGCTGACAGTCTACATGTGTATACCAGCAGATGCTTGATGGGGTTCTGGGAGTTCTTCTACTCCCCAAGCCCGGCCCGAGGCCAGGCTTGACTTGTGAGTGTTTGGTCCACCAGGCTGTTGCTTGGAGCGGCCCGCAGGCCCACATACCCACCACAGCCCGGCTGATCCGGAACTTCTCTTAGAAAACAGTCCAGTTTGCTCTTGAAGATGTCCACGGTTGTTCCGGCAATATTTCTTATGCTCGCTGGGAGGACGTTGAACAACCGCGGACCTCTGATGTTTATACAGTGTTCTCTGATTGTGCCTATGGCACCTCTGCTCTTCACTGGTTCTATTCTACATTTTCTTCCATATCGTTCACTCCAGTACGTTGTTATTTTACTGTGTAGATTTGGTACTTGGCCCTCCAGTATCTTCCAGGTGTATATTATTTGGTATCTCTCTCGTCTCCTTTCTAGAGAGTACATTTGAAGAGTTTTAAAATTAATAAAACGATCCCAATAATTTAGGTGTTTTATCTCGTCTATGCGTGCCGTATATGTTCTCTGTATTCCCTCTATTTCAGCAATCTCTCCTGCTCTGAAGGGGGAAGTGAGTACTGAGCAGTACTCAAGATGGGACAACACAAGTGACTTGGAGAGTACAACCATTGTGATGGGATCCCTGGATTTGAAAGTTCTCGTAATCCATCCTATCATTTTTCTGGCTGACGTAATATTTGCTTGGTTATGCTCCCTAAACGTTAGGTCGTCAGACATCATTATTCCCAAATCCTTTACATGCTGCTTTCCTACTATGGGCAGATTTGATTGTGTTTTGTACCCTGTATTATGTTTAAGGTCCTCATTTTTACCGTATCTGAGTACCTGGAATTTATCACCGTTAAACATCATGTTATTTTCCGCTGCCCAAATGAAAACTTTGTTAATGTCTGTTTGTAGTGTCTGGTCTCTTGTGTCGTTCTGTGTCAAAGGCCTTTTGGCAGTCAAGAAATATGCAGTCTGCCCATCATTCTCTGTCCTGCCTTATTCTTGTTATTATATCATAGAATTCCAAAAGGTATCTTAGGCATGATTTCTCTTTCCAGAACCAATGTTGAAGTTTGTTTACAAACTTAATGCTCTCCAGGTGTGCAATAAGCCTAATTATTCTTTCAAGTATTTTGCAGGGGATGCTTGTCAGTGATACAGATCTGTAGTTAAGTGCCTCCTCCCTATCTTCATTCTTGAAAATCGGTACATTTGCCTTCTTCCAGCAACTGGGCAATTCTCCCGACATAAGTGACTCATTAAAGATCATTGTCAGGGGCACGCTGAGGGCCTGCGCTGCCTCTTTTAGTATCCACGGTGATACTTTGTCTGGTCCAACCGCTTTAGTTGCATCTAGAGTTGTCAACTGTTTCATTACCTCCTCTGCTGTCACCTCTATATCTGATAGTCTTTCATCTAGGGTAACCCCTTCCAACAATGGGAGCTGCTCAGGCTCGGTAGTGAACACTCCATGGAAACTGGCATTTATTGCCTCGCAGATTTTCTTGTCACTTTCGGTATATGCCCCCTCTGTCTTCCTTAGTCTTGTCACTTGGTCGTTCACTGACATTTTTTTTCTTATATGGCTGTGTAGTAATTTAGGTTGCTTTTTCGCTTTGATTGCAATATCATTCTCATAATTTCATTCGGATACTCTTCTTATGTTAATGTAATCATTCCTAGCTCTGTTGCATCTGATCCTGTTGTCCTCTCTCCTTTGTCTTTGTACTTCCTCCTCTCCCTTCTGTTTCTCATTTTTGTTTCCTGACACTGTCTATTGCACCATGGGTTATTATATTCCCTCCTGCTTTTTTCCTTTATTGTTGGTATAAATTTCTCTTTGGCCTGCTTGCATTTCCGTATGACCAGGTCCATCATATCTTGGACTGTTTTTCCGCTTAGTTCTTCCTCCCACTGCACTTCACCTAGATAGTCCCTTATCCTCCTGTAGTCCCCTTTCCTGTAGTCAACTCTCCTTTCCCAGACCTCTTGTCCCATGGTCACAAGTTTGAATTCCATCATGTAGTCAAAGACTAGGATACAATGGTCACTGGCTCCTAGTGGTATTTCATGTTCCAAATTCTCGATGTCTTCTAAATTCTGTGTGCGCGCGTGCGTGCATATGTGTATATTAACCTAGTTGTGCTTGCGGGGGTTGAGCTCTGCTCTTTCGGCCCGCCTCTCAACTGTCAATCAACTGTTTCTACTACAATTTTTTTTTACACCACACACACAGATACATACACACACACACACACACCAGGAAGCAGCCCGTGACAGCTGACTAACTCCCAGGTACCTATTTACTGCTAGGTAGCATAGGCATAGGGTGAAAGAAACTCTGCCCATCGTTTCTCGCCGGCGCCCAGGATCGAACTCGGGACCACAAGATCCCGTGTCCAGCGTGCTGGACCC
>NC_091186.1:23013586-23063586 GCF_040958095.1 Procambarus clarkii
GTGGCATATGTGGTATATATGTGGTATATATGACATATGAGTGGCGCTGCCCAATAAACTCGCCCCTCGGGGCAAAATTTTAAAATTTAAAACAAGTGTTGATCAGTGAAGTTGCAGAATCTGTGGTGAGAGTGACGGACACCGCCTTGAACACTCTCTAAGTGAATGTGAACACCTGAGAGACATGAGAAGTATGTGTAGAATAATAAACCCCACATTGTTTGAGTTAGGAAAACACTTTGTCAAATATTGACACTGTTCTTAAAAAGATTCCCCATTTTGCACCCGCAAGATAACGTAAGCTTTTAAGGGTTGACAGATGTTAATCTTCTTGTTTGAGGAGCTGTTCACTTGAGACAGTTAAGCAAGTCCCAGCTGTGTCTGGGTACAAGTGACAGGATGAACAACCCAGCGGGTTTTCTTCCTATTGGGGAGTGTTGTACATGCTGCTATGGCGGTGTATCCACTCACAGGATGAGTGGCGCTGCCCAATACTGTCACTATGGCGGTGTGTCCACTCACAAGATGAGTGGCGCTGCCCAATACTGTCACTATGGCGGTGTGTCCACTCACAAGATGAGTGGCGCTGCCCAATACTGTCACTATGGCGGTGTGTCCACTCACAAGATGAGTGGCGCTGCCCAATACTGTCACTATGGCGGTGTGTCCACTCACAAGATGAGTGGCGCTGCCCAATACTGTCACTATGGCGGTGTGTCCACTCACAAGATGAGTGGCGCTGCCCAATACTGTCACTATGGCGGTGTGTCCACTCACAAGATGAGTGGCGCTGCCCAATAAACTCGCCCCTCGGGGCAAAATTTAAATTTAAAAAACTATTCCATCTTTAGAGATCACCAACGGTGCCTTACCTTGAAGTGTTTCCGGGGCTTAGCGTCCCCGCGGCCCGGTCACCGGCCAGGCCTCCTCGTTGCTGGAAAGGTCAACCAGGCTGTCTGACGCGGCTGCTCGCAGCCTGACGTATGAATCACAGCCTGGTTGATCAGGTATCCTTTGGAGGTGTTTATCAAGTTCTCTCTTGAACACTGTGAGGGGTCGGCCAGTTATGTCCCTTATGTGTAGTGGAAGCGTGTTGAACAGTCTCGGGCCTCTGATGTTGATAGTTCTCTCTTGAACACTGTGAGGGGTCGGCCAGTTATGTCCCTTATGTGTAGTGGAAGCGTGTTGAACAGTCTCGGGCCTCTGATGTTGATAGTTCTCTCTTGAACACTGTGAGGGGTCGGCCAGTTATGTCCCTTATGTGTAGTGGAAGCGTGTTGAACAGTCTCGGGCCTCTGATGTTGATAGTTCTCTCTTGAACACTGTGAGGGGTCGGCCAGTTATGTCCCTTATGTGTAGTGGAAGCGTGTTGAACAGTCTCGGGCCTCTGATGTTGATAGTTCTCTCTTGAACACTGTGAGGGGTCGGCCAGTTATGTCCCTTATGTGTAGTGGAAGCGTGTTGAACAGTCTCGGGCCTCTGATGTTGATAGTTCTCTCTTGAACACTGTGAGGGGTCGGCCAGTTATGTCCCTTATGTGTAGTGGAAGCGTGTTGAACAGTCTCGGGCCTCTGATGTTGATAGTTCTCTCTTGAACACTGTGAGGGGTCGGCCAGTTATGTCCCTTATGTGTAGTGGAAGCGTGTTGAACAGTCTCGGGCCTCTGATGTTGATAGTTCTCTCTCAGAGTACCTGTTGCACCTCTGCTCTTCAACGGGGGTATTCTGCACATCCTGCCATGTCTTCTGGTCTCAGGTGATGTTATTTCTGTGTGCAGGTTTGGGACCAGCCCCTCTAATATTTTCCTCCTGTAAATTATTATGTATCTCTCCCGCCTGCGCTCAAGAGCCTACACGAGTGCCATCATTGTTGTAGCATCTCTTGGTGTGACGCTTCTCTTCTCCAGCCTATCACAGGCTGCTGCTGTCACTGGCTGCTGCCCTTAGGGTATTTTTATACACATTTCGGTGTGGCGAGGGAAGTATGGCGGGCATGGCTGTGGGTGGTGCCCAGCACCAGGGTGCGGACCATATCTTACACGGAGCATACCTGGAGAGGGTCTGGGAGTTCTACTCCCCGACTCCAGCCCGAAGCCAGGCTCGACTTGTAGTAAGTTGCTCCAACAGGCTGTTGCTGGGAGCAGCCCGCAGGCCTACATATCTATTACAGTCTGGTTGGTCCGGCACTTTTTTTTTTTTCATTATTTTCTACCACAGACGTGGCCACACATTTACAATGCTAACCAGCATATATACATTTTCTTCTGTCCTCCATGGACAGGGTTAGAGAAGTGTTAAACATATAGTTCAAGGGTTTATTGAACACTCAACCACAGAAGGTGAGTCAGTGCTTTTAAAATGCTAAGCTAACCTACATACGTAAATACTTAGATACACAGATTTACGTATGTCCTACATAAAGTGTTAGATGTGTCTTTTACATAGTGTCATTAATGTACATTCACAAAGGTGAAATGTAATTCTGATCAGCTTCCATATATACTTTATACCCATACATATACATACACACACACACATATACATACATATATACACACACACACACAAGCATTCACATACATTTGTATCTTCTTGCAAGAACTTATGTAAGTGCCTCTTGAATACATCCACCTTTGTTCCAGCAATATTTCTAATACTTGCTGGGAGGGTGTTGAACAGCTGTGGACCTCTGATGATAAGTGGGATTCAGCTTCGCATCATGACTAATTTGATTTGATTGATAAGAAATTATTGAAAAATACTGAGGCATCAGTACGATTCCATTTTCAGAGTCCCTAAGCTCACTGAAGAGTGATAACCCAAACACATAGTTCATGAATGTGATACCAACATGAAGTCCTCTACCAGACGTCAGCCCTCACCTCACGAGAATAAGGAGTAACAGTAGACAGTGTGCCAGTGCACTCTGCACCAAGATCTGATTCTTGCAACTCCTATTCATCAAGAACAGTTAAGAGCCACTATCGGAGGCCCGAAACAGTGTTTTGAAGACGGATCTTAGCTTCAGGTGTTCTCCCTGACATATTAAAAACAGCGGAGGTAACACCACTCTATAAAGAAGGGAATCAAACACAGGCAACAAATGAAAGACAGACAACAATAACATCACACATAAATATCTGTGAGAGAGTGTTAAGAAGTATGATCACAAAATAGATGGAATCACAGCATCTCCATAACCCCGGACAACATGGGTTCGACAAGGCACTCTTGCCTGTCACAGTTACTGGATCACTATACCACAAGGGGACACAGGTGGAAACTGAGTACCCAAATGAGCCACAGAGACGTTAGAAATCACTTTTTCAGTGTCAGAATAGTTAACAGGTGGAATGCATTAGGCAGTGATGTGGTGGAGGCTGACTCCATACACAGTTTACAATGTAGATATGATAGAGCCCAGTAGGCTCAGGAATCTATACACCAGTTGATTGACAGTTAGAGAGGCGGGACCAAAGAGCCGGAGCTCAACCCCTGCAAGCACAACTCGGTGAGTACTATGATATGGCATTAGATGCCATGGAAGACAAACGAAACGCTGATGTAATTTACACAGATTTCGCAAAAGCCTTCGACAAATGTGACTATGGTGTTATTGCACACAAAATGCGTTCAAAAGGAATTACCGGAAAAATAGGCAGATGTTTTGATTGATTGATTGTTGCCGCCGGAGGCGGCTAGTTTATTGTGCACCCCATACCCATCCTGTGAGCGGTAGCGCAAAAAGTATTATAGAGGACACAAAAGGTCTTTATCAGACCTCATCTTAGATTATTACAAAACCAATTTCATCTATCCTTCACACCTTATAGTTACAATGTCAGCTAGTTACAGAGAAAGTGCTATTACAAGAGCTATATATTTACAGTAAGTCATGATACATAAATGTTAGGTCTTATCGCTAATACATAATAGTTTGACCAATAGAGATAGTCATAGGGTAGCTTCTGTTTACTATTAGTCCTCACAATACACTACTTGTTTCTTCATCTCATATGTTGTTTATCTACTGGAAGCGAAATATGGATACAGTGCAAGAACATAAGAACATAAGAACATAAGAACAAAGGTAACTGCAGAAGGCCTATTGGCCCATACGAGGCAGCTCCTATTCTATAACCACCCAATCCCACTCATATACTTGTCCAACCCGTGCTTGAAACAATCGAGGGACCCCACCTCCACAATGTTACGCGGCAATTGGTTCCACAAATCAACAACCCTGTTACTGAACCAGTATTTACCCAAGTCTTTCCTAAATCTAAACTTATCCAATTTATATCCATTGTTTCGTGTTCTGTCCTGTGTTGATACTTTTAATACCCTATTAATATCCCCCCGGTTATGTCCATTCATCCACTTGTAAACCTCTATCATGTCACCCCTAACTCTTCGCCTTTCCAGTGAATGCAACTTAAGCTTTGTTAATCTTTCTTCATATGAAAGATTTCTAATTTGGGGAATTAACTTAGTCATCCTACGCTGGACACGTTCAAGTGAATTTATATCCATTCTATAATATGGCGACCAAAACTGAACTGCATAATCTAAATGGGGCCTAACTAGAGCAAGATATAGCTTGAGAACCACACCAGGTGTCTTGTTACTAACGCTGCGATTAATAAATCCAAGTGTCCGATTTGCCTTATTACGAACATTTATGCATTGATCCTTTTGTTTTAAATTCTTACTAATCATAACTCCCAGATCCCTTTCGCAATCCGACTTCGCAATCACAACACCATCTAGCTCGTATCTTGTAACTCTATCATCATTACCTAACCTCAGAACTTTACATTTATCAGCATTAAACTGCATCTGCCAATCCTTTGACCATTTCAAAACCCTATCTAGATCAACTTGAAGTGATAGTGAGTCCTCCTCCGAATTAATTTCCCTACCGATTTTCGTATCATCGGCAAATTTGCAAATGTTGCTACTCAAACCTGAATCTAAATCATTTATATATATTATAAACAACAGAGGTCCCAGGACAGAGCCTTGAGGCACTCCACTTACAACATTTTCCCACTCTGACTTGATTCCATTTATACTAACTCTCTGTTTCCTTTGGTATAGCCATGCCCTAATCCAGCTTAATATAGCACCCCCAATACCATGAGACTCTATTTTTTTAATCAGTCTTTCATGTGGCACTGTATCAAAAGCTTTGCTAAAGTCAAGGTATACAACATCGCAATCCTTACCACTATCAACTGCCTCAACAATGCTAGAATAAAAAGATAACAAATTTGTTAAACATGAACGGCCATTTATAAAACCATGTTGCGACTCAATTATTAATTTGTTTTTCAAGATGAAGACGAATTTTATTTGCTATTATAGATTCGAGTAACTTTCCCACAATAGACGTTAGGCTAATTGGTCGATAGTTAGACGCAAGTGATCTATCTCCTTTCTTAAAAACTGGTATCACATTAGCCACTTTCCAAAACTCTGGCACTCTGCCTGACTCTATTGATTTATTAAATATGGTTGACAGTGGGTCACAAAGCTCCTCTTTGCATTCTTTAAGCACCCTAGCAAACACTTCATCCGGCCCTGGGGATTTGTTTGGTTTGAGTTTTACTATTTGTTTAAGAACATCCTCCCTGGTAACTGCTAAACTCGTCAACCTGTCCTCGTCCCCACCCACATAGACTTGTTCGGCTGAAGGCATATTGTTAAGTTCCTCTTTAGTAAATACAGATACAAAATATTTATTAAAAATACTACTCATCTCTTCATCACTATCTGTTATTTGACCTGTCTCAGTTTTTAATGGACCTATCCTTTCCCTAGTCTTAGTACGATATAACTGAAAAAACCCTTTAGGATTTGTCTTTGCTTGCCCTGCTATGCGAACTTCATAGTTTCTTTTTGCTTTCCTTATCTCTTTTTTAACATTTCTAACCAGTTGTACGAATTCCTGTTCTAAAGTGACCTCCCCATTTTTAATCCTTTTGTACCAAGCTCTCTTTTTACCTATAAGGTTCTTCAAATTCTTTGTTATCCACTTTGGGTCATTAGTATACGATCTATTCAATTTGTATGGTATACTACGTTCCTGTGCTTTGTTTAGAATATTCTTAAATAAGTTATATATTGAATCCACATCGAAATCCCCATTTAAGTCACCTATCGCTGGGTTCATGTCTCGCTCCAAGACCGGCCCACACCCCATACCCAAGCCTTTCCAATCAATTTGACCCAAAAAATTTCTTAGGCTATTAAAATCAGCTTTTCGAAAATCTGGCACTTTAACAGAATTTTCTCCTACTGGTCTATTCCATTCTATGTTAAATCTGATTTCTTTGTGGATTTCAGGCAGATGGATCTACAATTTCCTGACTAATAGAACCCAATGTGTAGAAGTCAATAAAATAAAAGCCGGACCATCAATCGTGAAGAGCTCAGTCCCCCAGGGCACTGTGCTTGCTCCAGTACTTTTTCTCATCCTCATTTAGGACAGACAGGGACACAATCTATAGCACTGTATCATCTTTTGCAGATGACACTAGGATCTTCATGAGAGTAGACAACATAGAGGACACGGCAAACCTCCAATTAGATGTAGATCAGGTCTATCAATGGGCTACATATTATTATACATAATATGTTATTTAATGATAATAAGGTCCAGCTCATGCGCTACGGAACAAATTAAAATATAAAAACGGAAACCACGTACAAAACTCAGGCAAATCATAACATAGAACGAAAAAGCAATGTAAAGATGGTGTTGAGATTGCGAAGTCGGATTGCGAAAGGGATCTGGGAGTTATGATTAGTAAGAATTTAAAACAAAAGGATCAATGCATAAATGTTCGTAATAAGGCAAATCGGACACTTGGATTTATTAATCGCAGCGTTAGTAACAAGACACCTGGTGTGGTTCTTAAGCTATATCTTGCTCTAGTTAGGCCCCATTTAGATTTTGCAGTTCAGTTTTGGTCGCCATATTATAGAATGGATATAAATTCACTTGAACGTGTCCAGCGTAGGATGACTAAGTTAATTCCCCAAATTAGAAGTCTTTCATATGAAGAAAGATTAACAAAGCTTAAGTTGCATTCACTGGAAAGGCGAAGAGTTAGGGGTGACATGATAGAGGTTTACAAGTGGGTGAATGGACATAACAAAGGGAATATTAATAGGGTATTAAAAGTATCAACACAAGACAGAACACGAAACAATGGGTATAAATTGGATAAGTTTAGATTTAGGAAAGACTTGGGTAAATACTGGTTCAGTAACAGGGTTGTTGATTTGTGGAACCAATTACCGCGTAACATTGTGGAGGTGGGGTCCCTCGATTGTTTCAAGCGCGGGTTGGACAAGTATATGAGTGGGATTGGGTGGTTATAAATAGGAGCTGCCTCGTGTGGGCCAATAGGCCTTCTGCAGTTACCTTTGTTCTTATGTTCTTATGTTATGTTTTTGAGTGCAGGCGGGAGAGATACATAATAATTTACACGTGGAAAATAGTAGAGGGGCTGGTCCCAAACCTGCACACAGAAATAACATCACATGAGACCAGCAGACATGGCAGGATGTGCAGAATACTCCCGTTGAAGAGCAGAGGTGCAACAGGTACTCAGAGAAAACTCCATCAACATCAGAGGCCCGAGACTGTTCAACACGCTTCCACTACACATAAGGGACATAACTGGCCGACCCCTCACAGTGTTCAAGAGAGAACTATCAACATCAGAGGCCTGAGACTGTTCAACACGCTTCCACTACACATAAGGGACATAACTGGCCGACCCCTCACAATGTTCAAGAGAGAACTATCAACATCAGAGGCCTGTGTCTGTTCAACACGCTTCCACTACACATAAGGGACATAACTGGCCGACCCCTCACAGTGTTCAAGAGAGAACTATCAACATCAGAGGTCCGAGACTGTTCAACACGCTTCCACTACACATAAGGGACATAACTGGCCGACCCCTCACAGTGTTCAAGAGAGAACTATCAACATCAGAGGCCTGAGACTGTTCAACACGCTTCCACTACACATAAGGGACATAACTGGCCGACCCCTCACAGTGTTCAAGAGAGAACTATCAACATCAGAGGCCTGAGACTGTTCAACACGCTTCCACTACACATAAGGGACATAACTGGCCGACCCCTCACAGTGTTCAAGAGAGAACTATCAACATCAGAGGCCCGAGACTGTTCAACACGCTTCCACTACACATAAGGGACATAACTGGCCGACCCCTCACAGTGTTCAAGAGAGAACTATCAACATCAGAGGCCTGAGACTGTTCAACACGCTTCCACTACACATAAGGGACATAACTGGCCGACCCCTCACAGTGTTCAAGAGAGAACTATCAACATCAGAGGCCTGAGACTGTTCAACACGCTTCCACTACACATAAGGGACATAACTGGCCGACCCCTCACAGTGTTCAAGAGAGAACTATCAACATCAGAGGCCCGAGACTGTTCAACACGCTTCCACTACACATGAGGGACATAACTGGCCGACCCCTCACAGTGTTGAAGAGAAAACTTGATAAACACCTCCAAAGGATATCTGATCAATCAGACTGTGATTCATAAGTCAGGCTGCGAGCAGCCGCGTCCAACAGCCTGGTTGACCAGCCCAGCAACTAGGAGGCCTGGTCGAGGACCGGACCGCGGGGACATTAATCCCCGGAACCACCACAAGGTAACCGCATCTTAGCAACTGGTGTAAGACTACGATACCGTAAGTGTAAAGAGCTCGTATAATTGGTTAATTGGTTGAGAATAAATCACTTGGGCCGCCCTCTAGTGACAAGCAGCCCCACCATCCCAGCGCCCCCCCCCCCCCCATCACCTCCAGTTGCCATAACGTCATTATATTTTCACTGTTGGGCAGTTACAGGTCAAAATGCGATGTAGAGTTCGAGAGCGCGCGATGCGGACAAGGAGTGCCGGACCAACCGGGCTGTGGTGGGTATGTGGGCCTGCGGGTTGCTCCAAGCAACAGTCTGGTGGACCAAACTCTCACAAGTCAAGCCTGGCCTCGGGCCGGGCTTGGGGAGTAGAACAACTCCCAGAACCCCATCAACCACGTATATGTGGGCCTGAGGGCCGCTCCAAGCAACAGTCTGGTGGACCAAACTCTCACAAGTCAAGCCTGGCCTCGGGCCGGGCTTGGGGAGTAGAACAACTCCCAGAACCCCATCAAGCAGGACTGTAGTGGGTGCCAGAGTGTTGAGCGAGAAGCAGTATTAAAGTGTTGAGTGTGTGTGTCTAAGGTGCTATTGCTTCTCACTCAACTCAGACAGCCGCAAATTTAAATGTCTGAAAACTCATGACACACAGAGATCACACTAACGTGATGCATCAAATGATCAAATCCACAAGGGCCGTGACGAGGATTCGAACCTGCGTCCGGGAACCTGCGTTTCCTGGTTTGTGCCTCGGAGAGGCTACGGGATCCAATAAGTTCAGTAGAATTTCGGTTTTAACCCTTTTACCCTGTCGTAGCTCAGTCGATTAAGGCAGTGTCTGGGATGCTCCCGGACGCAGGTTCGAATCCTCGTTACGGCCCTTGTGGATTTGTTCATCTGTAAACTCATCATGGAAGAAAATAGAGGGAATAATTACTACATCTACGATACATTCCTCCCATGGTGGTGCTAATTGTTTCTTGAAGATGCAATGCATTCTTGAAAGACTCTTACTTTGTGACATTAGACCATAAGGATCTCATAGGCGTCCTCTTATACTTTAACAGGTGTTATTCTGATTAATAAAGATTAACCTATCCAAGAGCTGGCACGGGGGCCTGACAGCTGAGTGGACAGCGCTTTGGATTCGTAGTTCTGAGGTTCCGGGTTCAATCCCCGGTGGAGGCTAATCAGGATCATCAGGATTTCACCCTGATGATCCTGTTTATCTACCAGTAAACAGGTACCTAGGAGTTATACCAGCTGTTACGGGCTGCTTCCTAAAGGTATGCAACAAAAAGGAGGCCTGGTCGAGGACCGGGCCGCGAGGACGCTAAGCCCCGAAATTGAAATAAGTTTATTGAGGTAAAATCCACACAAAGGGATGAGGTAGCTCAAGCTATTCTCACCCCGTTCAGTACATCGTGTTAATACATACATAGACACACGTCACAAACAATAAACATATTACCGAACATTCTGAGAGATAAACATACACATTTCCTAGCCCCGAAATCATGTCAATGTAACCTCAAGATAACCTCAAGATAACGGGCATGAATACCCCGTAATGCGCGGCTCATTCCCTCCCACCCCTAGAGGTGAGATAATTAATTACCTCCCCCGCCTCTCATTAATCTAATCGCTCCAGCTACACTTATCTCGGAAATTCTATCCCCAATACTCCGTAGCGTCAACCACATCTTCATTATCTCGGGTCTCGGTACGACAGTCGGCTTCGTTCTCGACTCATAATCGAGAATTCCGGGTTCGTATCTCGGGCGGAACAGAAATGGCTGGGGTGTATTTTCTATCATCTAATGGACCTGTTCACCTAGCAGTAAATAGATACCCAGGAGTTGTGGGGGGGTTACATCCTGGGCGGGGTCAGTAATTCGACCTTGGGAGGGGGGGTGGGGGAAGAGACCTTGATATAAGCCTAACGTGTATGAATACACTCTGGCTTCCTGTCTCCCGGCACAATGAATTTATATTATTATTTATATATATATATAATATATATGTGTGTATATCACGAAAATAAACACGTGATTAAGAATGTGACAATGTCAGACCACGGAGGAAAAATGAAACAGGAAATTTCCTTAAGTACTTTCGTATATTAAATACATCTTCAGAAGGTCCTTCTGAAGATGTATTTAATATACGAAAGTACTTAAGGAAATTTCCTGTTTCATTTTTCCTCCGTGGTCTGACAGTCATATAATATATATATATATATATATATATATATATATATATATATATATATATTATTATATTATTCATAAATTATTTATAATTATTATTTCAATCACAGCATTCCTTGGCCATTCGAAGATTATTCTCACGGCTTCATTCTGTTTTCTTTACCTTCAGCAGAACAAGAAATGAGAGGTGCAGCATAATCAATAAGTAATCACAGTGATTACTATTGGAATGTGGAGTGTAAAATATGATTAATATTTGTGTGCTGTATGGATCCGTGAGCCCCTTGAGGGACCTGGAGCACACGAGGGTAGAAATAGCCTAAAAGTTACCCTTTTGAGACGTACTTCATCACCACAATAAACTTAGTTGAACTTGTAAGACACGAACCATCCGGGGCCCCCTTACCTTTATTGCTCCTGGTGACGTTGATGAGGTCGGAGAGGGAGAGGGAGGCAGTCTTGGTGACGATGGTGGTGGTGGTGGTGGAGGCAGTGTTGGAGACGGCAGTGTTGGAGTCGGTAGGGAGCTCCACCTTCAGTTTGCTCGCCTTGTGAGGTGCTGCTCCAAGGAACTCGCTAAGGCTTAAGGTTGAGGCTATAAGCTGCCGCTTTTCTTGGAAGTTGAGTTGGTCGAGGGAGTGAGACCTGACCTGAGGAGGCTGTTTGGTCCGTGTCGGCGAGGTGTCTATGTAGACGGTGCTCATCTTGACCGACATGTCGGTGGTGGTGGAGGTGGTGAAGCTGGTGCCGCTGGCCAGCGCCTCGGCCATCCAGGTGGTGAAGGAGTCTCCAGGTGGTGAGGTCGGAGACGCTACTACCGACCAGCCGCCACCATCGTGGTCACCGCCGACAGCGTCCTTGTGGTGGTGGGTGAGTCCTGCCTCGCCACAGTGACCTGCGGGCGCCTGGGAGCGAGCTGCCAACCACGGCTGCCCTCCCCACATCCAAGACAGCGGCCGTCCACCGTCTCATGTGACCATCATGGCGCCTATCATGCCACTAACTTACACAACACTACCACCAAACACCACAAACACGCCGCCCACCGCCCGCACTGCTCACCACCGCCGCCCACCGCCCACCATGACACATTAAGGTCAACACGACGCTAATCACTCCGCCGATCACATGGGCGCCGAGGGAGGCGCCGAAGGCCCTCGCAACACGGAGTGTTGCCGCCACTACACCTTCCAGGAGAACACAGAGCCGTGTGTGTGTCACCTCGCTACACCAGCAACACACTCCCCCCCCCGGGCACTCAAGATGGCCACACCCCGCACACCAGTGACCTCAACACACGCACACTACCACCCCGGCACTAACACCGCCCTCAGCCTCCCACTGTATCTCCTGTAGGAGGCGATGACGTAGTAAAGATCCAGCAGGAGGGTGAGAGAGAGAGAGCGAGACCCCGCCTCGACACTGGTTCCACACACACTGACTCACTCCGCGCCACACACCCTCCATCACCCCCCCCAACACCCCCCCCACAACACCCCCACCATAACGTTACCAACTCCAACGTTTTTATTGTTGTTATTGTTGGTGTGATGTCACCCCTGTGGACACCTCAGCCCCCTGCAGCACACTCCTCACCCCTCACGAGGACGGGGGCCCACACGAGTCAGCTGTGAGGGGGGGTGATGGTGGGGTGATGGAGGGGGGGGAGGGGGTAGAGCATCAACACCGGCCACATTCATTGATGAGTTACTAGACACCACTAGACACTAGGACCTTCTCTTCCACCCCCACACCCCCTACACCCTACTATATTATGGCCACACTAACCCACGGTGGGGGTGTGGCTCCCCCCACACTGCCACACCCACACCACCACGCCCACCCCCATGACCAGCCCATCACCGCCACAGCCCATGCAACCGGTGGTATTTTCACCCCCCCCTACCATGGTCCCAGCACCCCCATGACCCCCCCCCCCACCCCAGCCATGCAGCGGCGACATCCTCAAACTTCAAAATGAATCTACGTCCAGTCTTCACCTTGCCGCAGTGACCGCTTGGCACCGCGCGGGCCGGTCTCCCAGCTGTGGTGACGGGCTGGTCTCCCAGCTGTGGTGACGGGCTGGTCTCCCAGCTGTGGTGACGGGCCGGTCTCCCAGCTGTGGTGACGGGCCGGTCTCCCAGCTGTGGTGACGGGCCGGTCTCCCAGCTGTGGTGACGGGCCGGTCTCCCAGCTGTGGAGACGGGCCGGTCTCCCAGCTGTGGTGACGGGCCGGTCTCCCAGCTGTGGTGACGGGCCGGTCTCCCAGCTGTGGTGACGGGCCGGTCTCCCAGCTGTGGAGACGGGCCGGTCTCCCAGCTGTGGTGACGGGCCGGTCTCCCAGCTGTGGTGACGGGCCGGTCTCCCAGCTGTGGTGACGGGCCGGTCTCCCAGCTGTGGTGACGGGCCGGTCTCCCAGCTGTGGTGACGGGCCGGTCTCCCAGCTGTGGTGACGGGCCGGTCTCCCAGCTGTGGTGACGGGCCGGTCTCCCAGCTGTGGAGACGGGCCGGTCTCCCAGCTGTGGTGACGGGCCGGTCTCCCAGCTGTGGTGACGGGCCGGTCTCCCAGCTGTGGTGACGGGCCGGTCTCCCAGCTGTGGTGACGGGCCGGTCTCCCAGCTGTGGTGACGGGCCGGTCTCCCAGCTGTGGTGACGGGCCGGTCTCCCAGCTGTGGTGACGGGCCGGTCTCCCAGCTGTGGTGACGGGCCGGTCTCCCAGCTGTGGTGACGGGCCGGTCTCCCAGCTGTGGTGACGGGCCGGTCTCCCAGCTGTGGTGACGGGCCGGTCTCCCAGCTGTGGTGACGGGCCGGTCTCCCAGCTGTGGTGACGGGCCGGTCTCCCAGCTGTGGTGACGGGCCGGTCTCCCAGCTGTGGTGACGGGCCGGTCTCCCAGCTGTGTTGACGGGCCGGTCTCCCAGCTGTGGTGACGGGCCGGTCTCCGTGTAGCAGTAACGGCTGTGAAGCGGAGCAGTTTGGAGGGCAGGGTGGGGGGGAGGGCAGGAGACAAGAGAGAGAGCGCAGCGTGCCCGCGGGGCCCTGAACCCTGCCCTCAGGGCCCTCAGGGCCCGCCTCTCCTTCCTCCAACACCGCCACCAGACCACGGACCATGGCGGCTTGTCTCCTCTCAAACATTTACTGGAGCAGGGGGTGGTGCTGGGGGTGGTGCTGGGGGGTGGTGCTGGGGGGTGGTGCTAGGGGATGGTGCTGGGGGTGGTGCTGGGGGGTGGTTCTGGGGGTGGTGCTAGGGGTGGTGCTGGAGCTGGAACAGACGGGTGCCCACTGTTTGTTGGAGCAGGGGCAAGTGGAGGGGGGGGGGGGGACCACCACCACAACATCACCAACACTACTGTTGATTGACAGTTGAGAGGCGGGACCAAAGAGCCAGAGCTCAACCCCCCCACAAGCACAATTCGGCGAGTCCAACTACCACACCACCACCACAACATCACCACTTAAAGCGGATAAACTTCTTGACTTGCATTAAGAGAGAAGTCACGGCGGGCAAACTTAACAGAGTTCCATAGAAGTTCCCCAACACGGGACACGAGAAGGAAGGCTGGGTACAGTGTCCGTCACTGATGGTGCCGCAGCCAGAGGCCCTGAACTAGGAAGGGGAATACCTCGTGGGCAGAAAACAGAGGTCGAAACGGGGGTTGAGCTCTGGCTCTTTCGGCCCGCCTCTCAACTGTCAAACAATCAACTGTTTTTTTCACACATATACACACTTTTAGGAAGCAGCCCGTAACAGCTGTCTAACTCCCAGGTACCTATTTACTGCAAGGTGATAGGGGCATCAGGGTGAAAGAAACTCTGCCCACTTGTTTTCCGCAATCGCCAGGGATCGAACCCCGGTCCCCAGGATTACGAGTCCTGTGTGGGAACCGACCTGTGAGATTTATATTTATTTAATTTATATGAATTTATATTTACGTTAATTTATATACTTCGATAGCAATTTGTATAATGTTAAGTGGACTGTATTTCTGCAATAATCTCTTAATCTCACAAATCGATCCTCTACACATTAGGGGGGGGGTTATTAAATTATATATATGCAGCCAATCAAACTACAGTATTAACTACATACATTGAAAAGGTTCCTTATCTTATAGTACAGCAGGTTAGTCCACCAGGTATAACTAGGGTGTAGACACCAAATTATCCTCTTTGAGGTAGCTTCCTCACCCAGTAACTGGTGCACAAAGTCTTCCATCCTCGTCTTGACCTGTCAAAAGTGCGCTAGCTGTGAAGCCAGAATCCTATATATGACAAGCTATATCAGAGAAAACACTATACAGTACATGGAACATTGAAGACCTGGCTTAATTACCTTTAGTTTGAGGCTTCCACGTGATCTAACCGGGTCACCCTATATCCTGACATTAATGGCCACAAATGATAGATAATGGGGTTTCGGATAGACACTTAACTTGAATTTGTAGACAGCGTGTTGACAATGGTACACCTTTGGTTTCCATAACACTACGTCCAAGTAAATTTAACAGGAGCTGAATTTGCTCCCGTGTGAGCCTCTGGTCTCGTATAAATAACAATGGCTGCCCTCCTCCTCACTCTGACGCCTGGCTTACATTGTCCACATTTCAGAAAGTGATAGAAGGGTCACATTTACTCTACTTTAATATTGATAATTAAGTTAATTTATATAAGATGGTTTTATGATGGTAAAGTCCAAAGACTAATGTATTTAAGAATAATTCCCAGCAAAATAGCTGGTGAATTATAATAGTATGTGGTGACGATATCCCGTTTTCTATAGACGGTAATTCCACTACAAGTTACGTTTTCTATGGGTAACTTGTTTATACAACACAGCTATTATCTGTATGATTATTAAATGGTGTCGGATTTTCCGACATCCTGAGAGCTGTCCACCAATAAATTCAATTTTAATAATAAGAGGACAGACTGGGAGAAAATAAACAGGGAACTTACAAACATTCAATGGGAAAATGTTCTAAGGAATAAAAATCCTACACAAGGAATAGAACAACTGACTTCTGAAGCATATGAAGTCTATCTGAAACATGTTCCTTTGAGGAAAGCCAGAAAGAGATCCAACGTAGAAAGAGAACGCAGACGACACTACAAAAGAAGAAAGAAGTTAACAGAAATGCTGAAGCAGACACGACTTTCCATACAAAGAAGGAATAATTTAAACAGGGAGATTGAAGAAATCGAACAGAGACTGAAGCATTCATATCAGATTGAAGAAAGGCAACTAGAACAGATAGCAATTCAAGAAATAAAGAAAAACCCAAATTATTTCTTCACATATGCGAAATCAAAAGCGAAAACCACTGCCAGTATTGGACCTATTCGTATTAGTGAAGGTTCATACACGGAGGATGACAAAGAAATTAGTGAAATCCTAAAAAGCAGTATGAGGACATGTTTAGCACCCCGATAATCAGCATGAAAGTGGAAGATTCGGACAATTTCTTTATGAATGATACTCAAACACCTGTAAATATAACTGATATCAACACGAGCGTGACAGATTTTGAAAGAGAAATTGACACTATGCCCATGCACTCAGCTCCAGGTCCAGACTCATGGAATTCAATATTTATAAAGAAATGCAAAGTGCCGGTATCACAGGCACTCAGTATAGTGTGGAGGAAGAGCTTGGACACGGGGGAGATACCAGATGCACTTAAAGCAGCAGACATAGCCCCTCTACACAAGGGTGGTAGCAAAGCATTGGCAAAGAATTATAGACCAGTTGCACTAACGTCCCACATAATAAAAGTATTTGAGAGAGTGATCAGGAGTCAGGTCACTAGATTCATGGAGACCAATGACCTCCACAATCCAGGCCAACATGGATTTAGAGCAGGAAGATCATGCCTCTCACAGCTACTTGACCACTATGACAAAATCACTGAGGCATTAGACATTAGAGGAAAAACATAATGCAGATGTGGTATACACAGACTTTGCAAAGGCATTCGACAAATGTGACCATGGAGTGATTGCACACAAAATGAGTTCAATGGGTATAACTGGTAAAGTAGGACGCTGGATACTCAATTTCCTGTCGAACAGAACACAAAGAGTAACAGCCAATCAAGTAAAATAGAGTCCGAGCGCAGTTAAAAGCTCTGTACCTCAAGGTACAGTCCTTGCACCACTGCTGTTCCTTATTCTCATATCAGATATAGACAAAAACACAAGTCACAGCTTCGTGTCATCCTTTGCAGATGAAACAAAAATCAGCATGAAAATTACCTCTGCTGAAGACATTGATAAACTACAAACAGATATTAACAAAGTTTTCGATTGGGCAGCAGAAAATAACATACCTGGTTGATGGGGTTCTGGGAGTTCTTCTATTCGCCAAGCCCGGCCCGAGGACAGGCTTGACTTGTGAGAGTTTGGTCCACCAGGCTGTTGCTTGGAGCGGCCCGCAGGCCCACATACCCACCACAGCCCGGTTGGTCCGGCACTCCTTGGAGGAATAAATCTAGTTTCCTCTTGAAGATGTCCACGGTTGTTCCGTCAATATTTCTTATGCTCGCTGGGAGGGTGTTGAACAACCGCGGACCTCTGATGTTTATACAGTGTTCTCTGATTGTGCCTATGGCACCTCTGCTCTTCACTGGTTCTATTCTGCATTTTCTTCCATATCGTTCACTCCAGTACGTTGTTATTTTACTGTGTAGATTTGGTACTTGGCCCTCCAGTATCTTCCATGTGTATATTATTTGATATCTCTCTCGTCTTCTTTCTAGTGAGTACATTTGGAGGGCTTTGAGACGATCCCAATAATTTAGGTGCTTTATTGCATCTATGCGTGCCGTATATGTTCTCTGTATTCCCTCTATTTCAGCAATCTCTCCTGCTCTGAAGGGGGAAGTGAGTACTGAGCAGTACTCAAGACGGGACAACACAAGTGACTTGAAGAGTACAACCATTGTGATGGGATCCCTGGATTTGAAAGTTCTCGTAATCCATCCTATCATTTTTCTGGCTGACGCAATATTTGCTTGGTTATGCTCCCTAAACGTTAGGTCGTCAGACATCTTTATTCCCAAATCCTTAACATGTTGCTTTCCTACTATGGGCAGATTCGATTGTGTTTTGTACCCAGTATTATGTTTAAGGTCCTCAGCCCACTGTTAAACATCATGTTATTGTCTGCTGCCCAGTCGAGAACTTTATTAATATCTGCTTGTAGTTTTTCAATGTCTTCAGCCGAGGCAGACCGCCTGCTCCAACACTGCAGGCCCGTGTACAGTACCAGCAGATCACCTGCCCCAACACTGCAGACACTTAATAAGAGCCCCAGAGGGTGACTGTGCCAGGTCACTGTGACCTGCAGTGGCTCTCACTGTCAGACTACCTCTATACTCCTCCCTGGTAGCCAGGTGTCAGCAAGGCGGACAGCCCGCCTACCACCATAACTCACAACTGTATTTCAAACTTGCACAACTTTCCACCAACTGTTTCCGCTCCGTCATTCACCCCTCCCCCCTCCCCCCCCTCGGACCACTCCACAACCCCCCCACCCCCCACCCCTACCTCCACCTCCCCAACCCCTCGAAAACAGAGACCGGAGCCCCGATGTGAGGTCTTTGTTGCCTGGTCAACACCCCTCAGTCCAGACCCACTGGCCGTGAACGCCGGCCCTCGGGGCTCGCGCTGCTGTCGTGGTCTGCTGACGCTGCTGACTAGACCTGCGGGAGGGACGGAGGGGTGAGCTTCGGCTCTTTGGTCCCGCCTCTCAACTGGTGGACAGGTTCCTGAGCCTACGGGGGGGGAGGAGCTCCATCAGCTATATTTGAATTGTTTGTAACTGAGTATGGAGTCTGCCTCCATCATAGAGGACACGGCAAACCTCCAGTCAGATGTAGATCAGGTCTTGCTATGGGCTACCGAAAATAATATGGGGCCAGATTCACAAAATGCACTTACGCAAGCATTTACGAACCTGTACATCTTTTCTCAATCTTTGGGGGCTTTGTTCCCAATTATTAAACAGTTAATGAGCTCGGAAGCACCAGGAGGCTGTTTATAACAATAACAACAGTTGATTGGCAAGTTTTCATGCTTGTAAACTGTTTAATAAATGTAACCAAAGCCGTCAAAGATTGAGGAAAGATGTACACGTTCGTAAGTGCTTGCGTAAGTGCTTTCGTGAATCTGGCCCATGGTGTTTAACGAAGATAAGTTCCAGCTCATGCGCTACGGAACAAATGAAAATATAAAAACAGAAACCACGTACAAAACTCGGACAAATCATAACATAGAACGAAAAGGCAATGTAAAGGATCTGGGTGTACTCATGTCGGAAGACTTTACCTTTAAAGAACACAATAAAGTAGCCGTCACAACTGCAAGAAAAATGACAGGTTGGATAACAAGAACCTTTCACACTAGAGATGCTATACCGATGATGATACTCTTCAAGACGCTTGTGCTCTCTAGAGTGGAGTACTGCTGCACAATGACAGCCCCTTTCAAAGCTGGAGAAATTACTGACCTGGAGAGCGTGCAGAGATCCTTTACTGCTAGAATCCCCTCAGTAAAACATTTAAACTATTTGGCCCGACTAGAGAGCCTAAACCTCTATTCTCTTGAGCGCAGGCGGGAGAGATACATAATAATTTACACGTGGAAAATAGTAGAGGGGCTGGTCCCAAACCTGCACACAGAAATAACATCACATGAGACCAGGAGGCATGGCAGGATGTGCAGAATACCCCCGTTGAAGAGCAGAGGTGCAACAGGTACTGCTAGTTTAAAGGGAGTCTACCGTGAGTTTACATACATACATACTGCTAGTTTAAGGGGAGTCTACCAGGAGTTTACATATCTACTGCTAGTTTAATGAGTATACTGTGAGTTTACATATCTACTGCTAGTTTAAGGGGAGTCTACCGTGAGTTTACATACATAGTTAGTTTATGGGGAGTCTACCGTGAGTTTACATACATACTGCTAGTTTATGGGGAGTCTACTGTGAGACTACACAGTTACTGCTAGTTTATAGGGAGTCTACCGTGAGTTTACACAGTTACTGTTAGTTCACAGGGAGTCTACCGTGAGGTTAGGAGGCCAGAGTTCATTTTGCCGGGGTTGACCGACTGACTTATCTATAGTTTGCATTTGTGATAATATTTATCGGGTGACTATCAGTAGTAGGGATGAGGGCGCCTGATACCGCCTTATCTCAGCTACTCCATATTAATGAGCTCACGTGTCTCACTGGTGTCAGGTATATGGGGCGAGCCATATTGGCGCCAGGCGTTAGGGTCAGCCATATTGGTGTCAGGTATTTGGGGGAAGCCATATTGATGTCTGATATTAGGAGGAAGCCATATTGGTGCATTGCAAAGTCTGTGTATACAACATCTGCATTTTGCTTTCTTCTAGGGCTTCTGTGATTTTGTCATAGTGGTTGAGTAACTGTGACAGACAGGATCTTCCCGCTCTAAATCCATGTTGTCCTGGGTTGTGTAGTTCATTATTTTCCATAAAACTAGAAAGTTGATTCCTAATCACTCTTTCAAACACTTTTATTATGTGTGATGTTAGTGCAACTGGCCTATAATTTTTTGCCAAGGCTTTACTACCCCCCTTGTGCAGAGGAGCTATATCTGCAGATTTAAGTGCTGCTGGTATCTCCCCTGTATCCAGGCTCTTTCTCCATATTACGCTGAGTGCTCTCGCTACTGGTACTTTACATTTCTTTATGGATATTGAATTCCATGAGTCGGGCCCAGGAGCTGAGTGCATGGGCATGTTGTTAATTTATCTTTCAAAGTCTTCCGAGTTTGTGGTAATATCCGTTATATTATCAGAGTTTGGAATATTGTTCATATAGAAGCCGTCACAATCTTGAACATCCATGTTGTTTATTGGACTGGTAAACAGAGCCTCATACTGGCCAATATGGGAGTGGGCATTATCACTGTCATCCTCTGTGTATGAACACAAACTTCTATATATACGTCCAATACTCGAGGAGGTTCTGGATTTTGATTTTGTATGTGTACACATATTTTGGACTTTTTTTTTATATCTTGTATTACTTTCTGTTCCATTTGAGTGTCTTCAGTGTGGCATGATTGCTGTTCTTCTGTTCTATTTCTTCCATCTCCCTGTTTACTGCACCTCTTCCTTGTTGGGACATCCGTACAACCTGGCTCCTTCGATAGTACACCGCATTTTGACGTATAACCCCCACCCCCACCCCCGTAAGGCTATTAACTGATATGCCAAATCACATCAAGTTTGCGGCTCGCAAAATTAATGTGATGTTCCGTTTTCTATTGATGGCTCCTGGGTTTGTTAGGTTCGGGCACTTTAGTACATCACTTTAGTGACGTTCTAAACGCTCGAGAGGACGGGCTGGTTCGTGTCCGCTTAAGTAACTCCTCTGTGATACTGTGTTTCAGAGATATGCATAGTCTGGAGGCATACTTACTAGGCCTCGTACCACAGACACACCTGCCTGGGGTCTGGCCCCACACCTGCTTGGTGTGTGGTCCACACCTGCCTGGTGTGTGGACCCACACCTGCCTGGTGTGTGGTCCCACACCTGCTTGGTGTGTGGTCCACACCTGCCTGGTGTGTGGTCCCACACCTGCCTGGTGTGTGGTCCACACCTGCCTGGTGTGTGGTCCCACATCTGCCTGGTGTGTGGTCCACACCTGCCTGGTGTGTGGTCCACACCTGACTGGTGTGTGGTCCACACCTGCCTGGTGTGTGGTCCACACCTGCCTGGTGTGTGGTCCCACACCTGCCTGGTGTGTGGTCCACACCTGACTGGTGTGTGGTCTACACCTGCCTGGTGTGTGGTCCACACCTGCCTGGTGTGTGGTCCCACACCTGCCTGGTGTGTGGTCCCACACCTGCCTGGTGTGTGGTCCCACACCTGCCTGGTGTGTGGTCCACACCTGCCTGGTGTGTGGTCCACACCTGACTGGTGTGTGGTCCACACCTGACTGGTGTGTGGTCCACACCTGTCCTTAGGTTACTCACCTCAGCTCCTCACAAGACGCCTCACCATCTTACCTGTGGAAAATAATACACATAAATATACATAATGAATAACTACACATCAATACATACAACGAATAAGTATACATAAATGCATACAATACATAGCCAGACATTGTTAAGAGCAATGGAGTGGGTCTGTATATTAGGGAAGACCTTGTATGCTCGGAGCTCCTAAACGTTACAAATGAGGTGGTAGAGGTACTGGGATTAAAAATAGAGAAAATAAATTTAGTGATTATACTAATATACAAACCGCCAGATGCAACGGCTGAGGAATTCACAGAACAGATAAGCAAAATAGAGAATAGGCTTGATAATTTGGAGAACCCGATACCTGATATTATTTTCCTAGGTGACTTCAACTTGCCTAGTCTCAGGTGGAAAATAGCAAACAATAATATTATACCAGGAAATCTATCAGGACCTAACCAACCACAGATTAGAGAACTACTTAGATTCTGTGACAAATTTTCACTCAATCAGCAGATATCGGAGCCAACGAGAAATGAAAATATTCTAGATCTGGTCTTTACGAACAATGAAGACATTATCAGAGACATTACGATATCAGATACCACATACTCAGATCACAAACTCATTGAAGTGCAAACGACTATCAATACTCAGAATAGACCTAAAACGTTGATAAAGCGAGAGGGGCTATTCAGTAAATTCAATTTTAATAATAAAAGGATAGACTGGGAGATAATAAACAGGGAACTTACAAACATTCCATGGGGAACTGTTCTAAATAATACAAGTCCTACAGAAGGAATAGAAAAACTTACTTCAGAAGCGTATCAAGTCTGTCTGAAACATGTTCCTTTGAGGAAAGCCAGAAAGAGATCTAACGTAGAAAGAGAACGCAGACGACACTATAAACGCAGGAAAAAAATAACGGAACTGCTTATGCAGACACGAATTTCCCGTCAAAGAAGGAATAATTTAAATAGGGAGATTGAAGAAATCGAGCGGAAATTGAAACACTCATATGAAACTGAAGAAAGGCAGTTAGAACAGAAAGCAATTCAGGAAATAAAGAAAAATCCAAAATATTTTTTCTCATATGCGAAATCAAAAGCAAAAACCACTGCCAGTATTGGACCTATTCGTACAAGTGAAGATTCATACACGGAGGATGACAAAGAAATTAGTGAAATCCTAAAAAAGCAGTATGGGGACATGTTTAGCACTCCAATAAACAACATGAAGGTGGAAGATCCAGACAATTTCTTTATGCGGGATATTCAAACCCCGGTAAATATAACTGATATAAACACGAGCGCACTAAATTTTGAAAAAGAAATTGAAAACATGCCCATGCACTCGGCCCCAGGTCCAGACTCATGGAATTCAATATTTATAAAGAAATGCAAAGTGCCGGTAGCACAGGCACTCAGTATAGTGTGGAGGAAGAGCTTGGACACGGGGGAGATACCAGATGCACTTAAAGTAGCAGACATAGCCCCTCTACACAAGGGAGGGAGCAAAGCATTGGCAAAAAATTATAGACCAGTTGCACTAACATCGCACATCATAAAAGTATTTGAGAGAGTGATTAGGAGTCAGGTCACCAATTTCATGGAGACCAATGACCTTCATAACCCAGGCCAACATGGATTTCGAGCGGGAAGATCGTGCCTCTCACAGCTACTTGAGCACTACGACAAAGTCACTGAGGCATTAGAAGAGAAACAGAATGCTGATGTGATATACACGGACTTCGCAAAGGCTTTCGATAAATGTGACCATGGCGTGATAGCACACAAAATGAAGTCAATGGGAATAACCGGTAAAGTAGGACGCTGGATACTCAGTTTTCTGTCAAACAGGACTCAGCGAGTAACTGTCAACCATATAAAATCTAGTCCAAGTGCAGTGAAAAGCTCTGTACCTCAGGGTACAGTCCTTGCACCACTGCTTTTCCTTATTCTCATATCAGATATAGACAAAAATACAAGTCACAGCTTCGTATCATCCTTTGCAGATGACACAAAAATCAGTATGAAAATTACCTCGGCTGAGGACATTGAAAAACTTCAAGCTGATATTAATAAAGTTTTCGACTGGGCATCAGAAAATAACATGATGTTTAACAGTGATAAATTCCAGGTACTCAGGTACGGTAAAAATGAGGACCTTAAACATAATACAGAGTACAAAACACAATCAAATGTACCCATAGTAGGAAAACAGCATGTAAAGGATTTGGGAATAATAATGTCTGACGACCTAACGTTTAAGGAGCATAACCAAGCAAATATTGCGTCAGCCAGAAAAATGATAGGATGGATTACGAGAACTTTCAAATCCAGGGATCCCATCACAATGGTTGTACTCTTCAAGGCACTTGTGTTGTCCCGTCTTGAGTACTGCTCAGTACTCACTTCCCCCTTCAAAGCAGGAGAGATTGCTGAAATAGAGGGAATATAGAGAACATATACGGCACGCATAGACGCAATAAAGCACCTAAATTATTGGGATCGTCTCAAAGCCCTCCAAATGTACTCACTAGAAAGAAGACGAGAGAGATATCAAATAATATACACCTGGAAGATACTGGAGGGCCAAGTACCAAATCTACACAGTAAAATAACAACGTACTGGAGTGAACGACATGGAAGAAAATGTAGAATAGAACCAATGAAGAGCAGAGGTGCCATAGGCACAATATAGAGAACACTGTATAAACATCAGAGGTCCGCGGTTGTTCAACGTCCTCCCAGCAAGCATAAGAAATATTGCCGGAACAACCGTGGACATTTTCAAGAGGAAACTAGATTTATTCCTCCAAGGAGTGCCGGACCAACCGGGCTGTGGTGGGTATGTGGGCCTGCGGGCCGCTCCAAGCAACAGCCTGGTGGACCAAACTCTCACAAGTCGAGCCTGGCCTCGGGCCGGGCTTGGGGAGTAGACGAACTCCCAGAACCCCATCAACCAGGTATCAACCAGGTAGCAGCTGTCAGGAAGCTGCATCTTCCTCTCCACACCTCCCGCAGCTGACTTGTGACGTCACGGCCTACACCCGCAGCTGACTTGTGACGTCAGAGTCTACACCCGCAGCTGAGTATTCACCTAGTTGTACTCACCTAGTTGTACTTGCGGGGTTGAGCTCTGGCTCTTTGGTCCCGCCTCTCAACTGTCAATGAACTGGTGTACAGATTCCTGAGCCTACTGGGCTCTATCATATCTACATTGTAAACTGTGTATGGAGTCAGCCTCCACCACATCACTGCCTAATGTATTCCATCTGTTAACTACTCTGACACTGAAAAAGTTCTTTCTTCTAACGTCTCTGTGGCTCATCTGGGTACTAAGTTTCCACCTGTGTCCCCTTGTTCGCGTACCACCCGTGCTGAAGAGTTTGTCCCTGTCCACCCTGTCAATTCCTCTGAGAATTTTATATGTGTAGATCATGTCTCCTCTTACTCTTCTATTTTCCAGGGATGTGAGGTTTAGTTCCCGTAGTCTTTCCTCGTGGCTCATGCCTCTCAGTTCCGGGACGAGCCTGGTGGCATACCTCTGAATCTTCTCTAACATCGTCTTGTGTTTAACTAGGTATGGACTCTAGGCTGGAGCTGCATACTCCAGGATTGGTCTGACATAAGTGGTATACAGGGTCCTGAACTGGTTCCTTACACAAGGTTCTAAAGGCAGTTCTTATGTTGGCCAGTCTAGCATATTCCGCTGATGATATCCTTTTGATGTGGGCCTCTGGAGACAATTTCGATGTGATATCAACCCCCAGATAACGTCATGGAGTTACGCGCTCAGCTGAGTAATGACGTCATGGTGCTATATTATCAGCTGAGTGATGACGTCACCGTTCAACACCCCAGCTGAGCTATGACATCACGCGCTTCACCCTCAGCAGAGTGATGACGTCACGGTGCTAGACCATACATTGAGTGATGACGTCATGATGGTAAGCCTTACTCTACTAGTTTTACACACAGGAGGGTACAGGAGCAGACGACTGCTGACTCCTGTTAGCAGGCTGAGAGCTTTCCCTTCCCATAGCTCACGGTAAGCCTTACCCTACTAGTTTACACACAGGAGGGTACAGGAGCAGACGACTGCTGACTCCTGTTAGCAGGCTTAGAGCTTTCCCTTCCCATAGCTCACGGTAAGCCTTACCCTACTAGTTTACACACAGGAGGGTACAGGAGCAGACGACTGCTGACTCCTGTTAGCTGGCTGAGAGCTTTCCCTTCCCATAGTTCATGGTAAGCCTTACCCTACTAGTTTACACTGTAACACGACCCGCCAATAGGTTTACCTTCCAAGTCCCTAGTTACTGCTGGGTGAAGAGCAGCAAACAGTTATGGATGAGAGCCACTCAATGTCCTTCCCTGAGACTGAGTCCAGTAACATCGATTGTAAGGCGAGGACGTAGACAACTGTGCTACAGAGTGAGGCTGCCAGTCATCTTTCCTGTGTAAGATACGAGATAATATATCCTCCATAAAGGAGGAAATAAGGCAGAGGCAACAAATAATAGACCGATAACACTAACATCACACATCTTAAAAATCTTTGAGAGAGTGCTAAGAAGTAAGATCACAAAATACATGGAATCACAGCATCTCCATAACCCCGGACAACATGGTTTCAGAACAGGGCGCTCTTGCCTGTCGCAGTTGCTGGACCACTATGATATGGCATTAGATGCTATGGAAGACAAACAAAACGCTGATGTAATTTACACAGATTTCGCAAAAGCTTTTGATAAATGTGACCATGGTGTTATTGCGCATAAAATGCGTTCAAAAGGAATTACCGGGAAAATAGGCAGCGTGATCTACAATTTCCTGACTGACAGAACCCAATGTGTAATAGTCAACAAAATAAAATCCAGCCCATCAACCGTGAAGAGTTCAGTCCCCCAGGGTACTGTGCTTGCTCCAGTACTTTTTCTCATCCTCATATCGGACATAGACAAGGACACAACCTATAGCACTGTATCATCCTTTGCAGATGACACTAGGATTTTCATGAGAGTAGACAACATAGAGGACACGGCAAACCTCCTGTCAGATGTAAATCAGGTCTTTCTGTGGGCTACAGAAACAATACGGGATTTAACGAAGATAAGTTCCAGCTCATGCGCTATGGAACAAATGAAAATATAAAAACGGAAACCACGTACAAAACTCAGGCAAATCATAACATAGAACGAAAAGGCAATGTAAAGGATCTGGGTGTACTCATGTCGGAAGACCTTACCTTTAAAGAACACAATAAAGTAGCCGTCACAACTGCAAGAAAAATGACAGGTTGGATAACAAGAACTTTTCACACTAGAGATGCTATACCGATGATGATACTTTTCAGTACGCTTGTGCTCTCTAGAGTGGAGTACTGCTGCACAATGACAGCCCCTTTCAAAGCTGGAGAAATTGCTGACCTGGGGAGCGTGCAGAGATCCTTTACTGCTAGAATCCACTCATTAAAACATCTACACTATTGGGACCGACTAAAGAGCCTAAATCAGTATTCTCTTGAGCGCAGGCGGGAGAGATACATAATAATTTACACGTGGAAAATAGTAGAGGGGCTGGTCCCAAACCTGTACACAGAAATAACATCACACGAGACCAGGAGGCATGGCAGGATGTGCAGAATACCCCCGTTGAAAAGCAGAGGTGCAACAGGTACTCTGAGAGAAAACTCTATCAACATCAGAGGTCTGAGACTGTTCAACACGCTTCCACTACACATAAGGGACATAACTGGCCGATCCCATACACTTGTGTTGTCCCGTCTCGAGTACTGCTCAGTACTCACTTCCCCCTTCAGAGCAGGAGAGATTGCTGAAATAGAGGGAATACAGAGAACATATACGGCACGCATAGACGAGATAAAGCACCTAAATTATTGGGATCGTCTCACAGCTCTCCAAATGTACTCACTAGAAAGAAGACGAGAGAGATACCAAATAATATACACGTGGAAAATACTGAAGGGCCAGGTCCCAAATCTACACAGTAAAATAACAACGTACTGGAGTGAACGATATGGAAGAAAATGCAGAATAGAACCAGTGAAGAGCAGAGGTGCCATAGGCACAATCAGAGAACACTGTATAAACATCAGAGGTCCGCGGTTGTTCAACGTCCTCCCAGCGAGCATAAGAAATATTGCCGGAACAACCGTGGACATCTTCAAGAGGAAACTGGATAGTTTCCTCCAAGGAGTGCCGGACCAACCGGGCTGTGGTGGGTATGTGGGCCTGCGGGCCGCTCCAAGCAACAGCCTGGTGGACCAAACTCTCACAAGTCAAGCCTGGCCTCGGGCGTGGCTTGAGGAGTAGAACAACTCCCAGAACCCCATCAACCAGGTATCAACCAGATAACCAGTGTTCAAGAGAGAACTTGACAAATACCTCCAAAGGATACCTGATCAACCAGGGTGTGACTCATACGTCAGGCTGCGAGCACCCGCGTCCAACAGCCTGGTTGACCAGTCCAGCAACCAGGACTGGTCAACAAGGCCTAGCCGATGACCGGGCCGCGGGGACGCTGAGCCCCGAAATCATGGCAAGATAACCGCCAGGTAGGTGTGGGCAGAATCGACCAGTCCGGTAAAAATGCGATGTATGAGGACAATTCAAAACATCATTATATGGACGTTTTCTATACATCGGCGTCGGCAGGTTAGGTCGGTTGCTTGGGTTCATACGTTCCTGGTTCAACCCGTTCTCGCAAATTTAATAAGTCAATATTGACTTATTAAATATGTGCATAGGTGACATACTTAACATACTAGTTTACCTTGAAAAGCTTCATAGAAAACACCGACCTTACCTAACCTTCTTAGTATGTTAAGATAAGCATCTTATTGCTTCGTAATTACAATTATTACTTAACCTATACCTATAATAGGTTAAGTAACAATTGTAATTACGAAGCTATAAGATGCTTATTTTAACATACTAAGTAGGTTAGGTAAGGTCGGTGTTTTCTATGAAGCTTTTCAAGGTAAACTATTATGTTAAGTATGTCACCTATGCACATATTTAATAAGTCAATATTGACTTAATTTGCGAGAACGGGTTGCCTGGTTAGACAGAGCAGTTGTAGTTTCCCAGCGGTCCACCTGGGGGTTGGGGGGTTTGCAGGGGGGGGGGTTTGCAGGGGGGGGGGGGTTGCCTAGGGGGGGGGGGGTTGCCTAGGGGGGGGTTGCCTAGGGGGGGGTTTCCTAGGGGGAGGTTGCCTAGGGGGGGAGGGATGCAGGGGGGTTGTTGCAGGGGGGGGGGGGGGAAGGGTGGAAGATCCTGTCCCACCCAGGAATTCCCACACCCTCCCACCACACCCGTTTTCTTTGGCTCTGTCCTTGATAGAGCGAACTGGCTCTTGTGTGTACTCCCCTAGTTGTGCTTGCGGGGGGGTTGAGCTCTGGCTCTTTGGTCCCGCCTCTTAACTGTCAGTCAACTGACTGTATGTGTATTATATATTATAATATATATATATATATATATATATATATATATATATATATATATATATATATATATATATATATATATATATATATATGTCGTACCTAATAGCCAGAACGCACTTCTCAGCCTACTATGCAAGGCCCGATTTGCCTAGTAAGCCAAGTTTTCATGAATTGTTTTTCGACTACCTAACCTACCTAACCTAACCTAACCTAACTTTTTCGGCTACCTAACCTAACCTTACCTATAAAGATAGGTTAGGTTAGGTTAGGTAGGGTTGGTTAGGTTCGGTCATATATCTACGTTAATTTTAACTCCAATAAAAAAAAATTGACCTCATACATAATGAAATGGGTAGCTTTATCATTTCATAAGAAAAAAATTAGAGAAAATATATTAATTCAGGAAAACTTGGCTTATTAGGCAAATCGGGCCTTGCATAGTAGGCTGAAAAGTGCGTTCTGGCTACTAGGTACGACATATATATATATATATATATATATATATATATATGTATATATATATATATATATATATATATATATATATATATATATATATATATATATATATATATATATATATATATATATATGTGTGTGTGTGTTGTACCTAGTAGCCAGAACGTCGTACTTGGCCTACTATGCAAGCCCCGATTTGCCTAATAAGCCAAGTTTTCTTGAATTTATATAGACCACGTTTGACCCCCCTGGTACACCAGGGGTGGTGGTAGACCAGGTCTGACCCCCCTGGTACACCTGGGGTGGTGGTAGACCAGGTCTGTCCACCCTGGTACACCAGGGGTGGTGGTAGACCAGGTCTGACCCCCCTGGTACACCAGGGGTGGTGGTAGACCAGGTCTGACCCCCCTGGTACACCTGGGGTGGTAGACCAGGTCTGACCCCCCTGGTACACCAGGGGAGGTGGTAGACCAGGTCTGACCCCCCTGGTACACCTGGGGTGGTGGTAGACCAGGTCTGTCCACCCTGGTACACCAGGGGTGGTGGTAGACCAGGTCTGACCACCCTGGTACACCAGGGGTGGTAGTAGACCAGGTCTGGGTTATGATTTATCAAGCACTTGAATGCCCAGCTACGAAACCTGTACATCTTTACAAAGTCATCATTGCTTAGTCTGCATTTATTAAATAGGTTATGAGCTTCAAAACTTAACAAAACAAGGTTATAATTGCTGTGTACAACCCCGTAGCGCCTCCGTGCTTATAAACTGAGCCGCGACGGAAGAAAGATGTACATGCTTCGTAAGTAGACGTGTAAATACCTGATGCATCCTGACCCTTGAGTAGCAGATGTCTTGAAGACAGTTAGCTCGAAAATGACATTGTGGTCAAGGAATGTGTGAGTGTGTTGGATCCAGGACCTAGATCACGAAGCTCCAAGTATTTCTTCTTAAGAAGGTGTGTTACGAAGGTTCCTAAGTATGCCCTAAGATGATGCTTACGTGCGATTCAGTTAGGTATTCTTACGAAGATATTTGGGTTTTGGGTCTGGTTCACCTGCATGCCGACAGAGGTCACTACTGTGTTTCCTTTGGCCAATCAGAGAGCAGGCAACATTCTTCATCTTAAAGATTTAGCCAATCACGACGCTGGTTTATCGGAGCTCTACTGCCCCCTATTTACGTCGAATTTTCTTATAAAATTAGTATATTTCGAAGTAAAACATTGTTTTTTCAGCTTCTACAGGCAGCACCGACATTGTAGTAAACAAATATGTTACATTTGTTGTTTACCTACGTAATTCTAAGAGATACTGTGTAGCTGTCCTTGTTGCTCGGAAGATGCGCTGACAATTATTGTATATATTTACCTGAATTTACCCAAGAGCCACTAACTATCTAGTGGCCTCGACGAGGACAGAATGCCGGCGGCTTGTTAAAGGGCCCACCAATTGTCTTAATGATATTTTTTAGCTGGATTTTGACAGTTACGGCTTCAGCGGGTAGGCGGTTCCATGGGTTTATAACCCTCTTGGTGGAAAAAACATCTGTTTTCAGTCTTACTTGAGAGAACATACTCTCCAACACTATATCTGTAATTGCCCTGTTATCAGTGACTTCATACCAAATGGTATGAGGTATTTTGAGCTCTGTAATTACTTCATACACTCAGAAATATTGGAAGATATTCTTGTGCTGCACCCAGATTTTGCCAGTGGAGGCTAATAGATCAGCCTTAAGTATTTTGTTCTCTCCTGATTCCATGTATGACTGGCCATCCTGTGAGGTGAGGATGTTGGATGAGCTTGTAGCTGGTTTTTGATCTTCACTGTGTGGTCCTTCATACAGAATAGGGAAGCAGCACATTGCTGTATATACCTAAACATGTTATAAAATACATTGTTTGAGAGGAGTCTTGTAGAAACTGGTAAGAGTAATTTTTTTTGGATCATTCACTAGTGTGTGCATTGTCTCAATTTTTCACTTCTTTGGATATAATGTACAGTACAAAAAGATAGGATAAAAATAAACCAATAATATTTCTTTCATTATATTTTTTATTTAAATAACTGCATCAATATTTTTACAGCTGACAGGATTTGTTTTACATACAGGTGCATTATTTGTTTAAAAAAAAATTGATGTATTGTTACACACACAATGGTGCTACATAGCCTTCCCAGCTTAGTGCCTTCTTTTAATACTTACTGATTGTTACACACAGCCATATTGTGTAACAGAAAGTTATTCCATGCTAAATGTAGAGGAAGCAGCTGAGCATTCCTCAAATAAAATAAGTTGCCTCAGCATATAAGGTAAATAAAATAAGCCACACGGCACCAGGGGAATGTTGTGACCCACACGGCACCAGGGGAATGTTGTGACCCACACGGCACCAGGGGACTGTTGTGACCCACACGGCACCAGGGGAATGTTGTGACCCACACGACACCAGGGGAATGTTGTGACCCACACGGCACCAGGGGAATGTTGTGACCCACACAGCACCAGGGGAATGTTGTGACCCACACGGCACCAGGGGACTGTTGTGACCCACACGACACCAGGGGAATGTTGTGACCCACACGGCACCAGGGGACTGTTGTGACCCACACGGCACCAGGGGACTGTTGTGACCCACACGGCACCAGGGGACTGTTGTGACCCACACGGCACCAGGGGAATGTTGTGACCCACACGGCACCAGGGGACTGTTGTGACCCACACGGCACCAGGGGACTGTTGTGACCCACACGGCACTTGTGGGAACCGACCTGTGAGATTTATATTTATTTAATTTATATGAATTTATATTTACGTTAATTTGTATACTTCGATAGCAATTTGTATAATGATAAGTGGACTGTATTTCTGCAATAATCTCATAATCTCACAAATCGATCCTCTACACATTAGGGGGGGTTTATATTACACATATGCAGCCAATCAAATTACAGTAATAGCTACATACATTGATGAGGTTCCTTCTCTTATAGTACAGCAGGTTAGTCCACCAGGTATAACTAGAGTGTAGACACCAAATTATCCTCTTTGAGGTAGCTTCTATCACCCAGTAACTGGTGCACATAATCTTGCATCCTCGTCTTGACCTGTCAAAAGTGCGCTAGCTGTGAAGCCAGAAACCTATATATGACAAGTATTTCAGAGAAAACTGTATACAGTACATGGAACATGAAAGACCTGGCTTAATTACCTTTAGTTTGAGGCGATTTCGCGTTCTAACCGGCTAACCCTATATCCTGACATTAATGGCCATAAATGAATGATAAACGGGTTTCGGATAGACACTTAACTTGTATTTGTAGACAGCGTGCTGACAATGGTACAACTTTGGGTTCCATAACACTACGTCCAAGTAAATTTAACAGGAGCCGAATTTGCTCCCGTGTGAGCCTCTGGTCTCAATAAACAACAATGGCTGCCCTCCTTCCCCACTGACGCCTGGCCTACTTTGTCCAGATTTCAGAAAGTGATAGAAGGGTCACATTTACTCTACTTTAATATTGATAATTAAGTTAATTTATATAAGATGTTTTTATGATGGTAAAGTCCAAAGACTAATGTATTTAAGAATAATTCCCAGCAGAATAGCTGGTGAATTATAATA
Source organism: Procambarus clarkii (assembly GCF_040958095.1). Lineage (NCBI taxonomy): Eukaryota > Metazoa > Arthropoda > Malacostraca > Decapoda > Cambaridae > Procambarus > Procambarus clarkii. The sequence continues at coordinate 23,047,055 of NC_091186.1, forward strand.
GTATGTGGTGATGATATCCCGTTTTCTATAGACGGTAATTCCTCTACAAGTTACGTTTTCTATGGGTAACTTGTTGGTAATACAGTTATTATCTGTATGATTATTAAATGGTGTCGGATTTTCCGACAGCACTAGGGGACTGTTGTGACCCACACGGCACCAGGGGACTGTTGTGACCCACACGACACCAGGGGACTGTTGTGACCCACACGGCACCAGGGGACTGTTGTGACCCACACGGCACCAGGGGAATGTTGTGACCCACACGGCACCAGGGGACTGTTGTGACCCACACGGCACCAGGGGACTGTTGTGACCCACACAGCACCAGGGGAATGTTGTGACCCTCACGGCACCAGGGGACTGTTGTGACCCACACGGCACCAGGGGACTGTTGTGACCCACACAGCACCAGGGGACTGTTGTGACCCACACGGCACCAGGGGAATGTTGTGACCCACACGGCACCAGGGGACTGTTGTGACCCACACGGCACCAGGGGAATGTTGTGACCCACACGGCACCAGGGGAATGTTGTGACCCACACGGCACCAGGGGACTGTTGTGACCCACACGGCACCAGGGAAATGTTGTGACCCACACGACACCAGGGGAATGTTGTGACCCACACGGCACCAGGGGTATGTTGTGACCCAGATATATGGTAACCAGGTGGGTGTAACCCATCTGCCTCAGGCACTCAAGGAGGGAAACACTTACAAGTATATGGTTCATTTTATCCACGTCTGAGAAGTTCACTTCCCGGGGGAAGTAGAGAGAGGGAAAAGGAGGGGGAGAAGAGAGGAAGAAGAGAGAAGAGAGAGGAGAGCGGAGAAGGGGAGGAGGAAGAAAGAGGGAGAGAAGAAAGGGAGAGGGAAGAAGGAAGAGGGGGAGGAGGAAGAGAGAGAGGAGGGGCCTAATTGTCTGGCCGTTACAACAGTACCCCATAAGAGGCTGTTACAAAAGTTGGAGCAACAGGCAGGAGTAAAAGGTCATACCTGGTTGATGGGGTTCTGGGAGTTCTTCTACTCCCCAAGCCCGGGCCAGTGGATAAGGGAGTATCACCGGGTAACTGTGAGGGGGGAGACATCAGAGTGGCGAGATGTCACCAGCGGAGTCCCACAGGGCTCTGTATTTGGACCCATCCTGTTTCTAATATATGTTAATGACCTTCCAGAGGGTATAGCCTCATTCCTCTCAATGTTTGCTGATGATGCTAAAAATATGAGAATAATCGAGACAGATGAAGATAGACAGAGACTACAGGACGGCCTGGACAAACTGGAGGAATGGTCTAGAAAATGGCTACTAAAGTTTAACTTAAGCAATCATGCAATAGTCAAATAGAGAGAAAGATCTGGGGGTTGATATCACACCGAATCTGTCCCCCACCCAAAAGCCCACACCAAAAGGTTATCATCAGCGGCATATGCTAGACTGGCCAACATAAGAACTGCCTTTAAAACGTATGTAAAGAATCATTCCAAACCTTGTAAACCATTTATGTCAGACCAATCCTAGAGTGTGCAGCTCCAGCCTCGTGTTTAACCTAGTCAAACACATGACAAATTTAGAGAGGATTCAGAGGTATGCCATCACACTAGTCCCGAAACTGAGGGGTATGAGTTACGAGGAAAGGTTATGGGAACTAAAGCTCACGTTCCTGGAAAACAGAAGTTACGGGAGACATGATCACCACCTACAAAATTCTTAAAGGAATTGACAGGGTAGACAAACACAGACTATTTAGCATGGGTGGAACACGAACAAGGGGACACAGGTGGAAACTGAGTGCCTAAATGAGCCACAGGGACGTTAGAAAGAACTTTTTCAGTGTCAGAGTAGTTAACAGGTGGAATGCATTAGGCAGTGATGTGGTGGAGGCTGACTCCATACACAGTTTACAATGTAGATATGATAGAGCCCAATAGGCTCAGGAATCTGTACACCAGTTGCTTGACAGTTGAGAGGCGGGACCAAAGAGCCAGAGCTCAACCCCCGCAAGCACAACTAGGTGAGTACACACAGGGTTATCTTGAGGTTATCTTGAGATGATTTCGGGGCTTTAGTGTCCCCGCGGCCCGGTCCTCGACCAGGCCTCCACCCCAGGAAGCAGCCCGTGACAGCTGACTAACTCCCAGGTACCTATTTACTGCTAGGTAACAGGGGCATTCAGGGTGAAAGAAACTTTGCCCATTTGCTTCTGCCTCGTGCGGGAATCGAACCCGCGCCACAGAATTACGAATCCTGCGCGCTATCCACCAGCGCAGGCTACGAGGGTGAGGTAAGTGGCACACTGCCCACTTAAGGTGGTGTACCCTGCCAGGCCTGACATTGAAGGTGGTCTACCCTACCAGGCCTGACACTTAAGGTGGCGTACCCTGCCAGACCTGACACTTAAGGTGGTCTACCCTGCCAGACCTGACACTTAAGGTGGTCTACCCTGCCAGACCTGACACTTAAGGTGGCGTACCCTGCCACGCCTGACACAGGAAGAGTAACCAGGTCAAGGACCAGCAGGGAGGATCTCACACTAAGTCGAGTTGATAGGAGTGTTGAGAGAACTTTAGGGAAGAGAGAGAGGTAAACTTTGGGTTGAAGAGATCATCTTGGAAGAAAGTTACAGTCCCGCTCCCGTGCCAGGTAAGTCCACTACGGGCTCACCATAGCCCGTGCTACTTGGAACATTTTGTTCCAAGTAGCGAATCTTAAACAACAACAGCAACATCTTAGAAGAGAAAATTAGTAGATTATACCGCTGTCCGTGCAGTGGAACACTTAGTGGAGCGCACATTGACTAAGTAGGTCAGGGAATTACTGTAATGTATACAGCGAACGAATCAGGTCTAAGTAGGAGCAGCAGCAGCATAAATTACTGAGCTTTTATGACACGAGCCCCACCATCCATGGTGTGGTTGACACCACCCCTCTACCACACCCCCTCCCTCCCTCCCTCTACCACACCGAACAACCACACCAACCACCGCCCACTCCCTGACCCCCGCCCACCCCCTGACCTCCGCCCACTCCCTGACCCCCGCCCATTCCCTGACCCCCGCCCACTCCCTGACCCCCGCCCACTCCCTGACCCCCGCCCACTCCTTGACCCCCGCCCACTCCCTGACCTCCGCCCACACACAAAACCTGCATACCACGCAAGCTGATGGAGAAGATTGTGCGAAGAAAGCTAATGGAGCATCTGGAGCGAAGGAACTTTGTAACACAGCATCAACATGGGTTCAGGGATGGCAGGTCCTGCCTCACAGGGTTACTTGAATTCTACGACCAGGCAACAAAAATCAGGCAAGAAAGAGAAGGGTGGGCAGACTGCATATTTTTGGATTATCAGAAAGCCTTTGATACAGTGCCACACAAGAGGCTAGTGAAAAAAGCTGGAGATGCAGGCTGGATTGAAAGGGAAGGTACTCCATTGGATAAAGGAGTACCTAAGCAACAGGGGACAACGAGTCAGTGTGAGGGGTGAGGTCTCAGATTGGCGAGACGTTACGAGTGGAGTCCCGCAGGGGTCAGTCCTTGGACCTATACTGTTTCTGATATATGTAAATGATCTCCCAGAGGGTATAGAATCGTTTCTCTCAATGTTTACCGATGATGCAAAAATTATGAGGAGGATTGAAACAGAGGATGATAGTAGGAGGCTACAAGATGACCTAGATAGACTGAGTGAATGGTCCAACAAATGGATGGCGATATACTAAAGAAATTGTTCACGACTTTTGTTAGGCCAAAGCTAGAATATGCAGCGGTTGTGTGGTGGCCATATTTTAAGAAGCACATCAACAAACTGGAAAAGGTGCAAAGACATGCCACTAAGTGGTTCCCAGAACTGAAGGGCAAGAGCTACGAGGAGAGGTTAGAGGCATTAAATATGCCAAAACTAGAAGACAGAAGAAAAAGAGGTGATATGATCACTACATACAAAATAGTAACAGGAATTGATAAAATCGATAGGGAAGATTTCCTGAGACCTGGAACTTTAAGAACACGAGGTCATAGATTTAAACTAGCTAAACACAGATGCCGAAGAAATATAAGAAAATTCACTTTCTCAAACAGAGTGGTAGACGGTTGGAACAAGTTAGGTGAGAAGGTGGTGGAGGCCAAGACCGTCAGTAGTTTCAAAGCGTTATATGACAAAGAATGTTGGGAAGACGGGACACCACGAGCGTAGCTCTCATCCTGTAACTACACTTAGGTAATTACACACACACACACACACACACACACACACACACACACACACACACACACACACACACACACACACACACACACACACACACAAACACACACAGCAACAAAAATTAGGCAAGAAAGAGAAGGGTGGGCAGACTGCATTTTCTTGGACTGTCAGAAAGCCTTTGACACAGTACCCCATAAAAGGCTGTTACAAAAGTTGGAGCAAGAGGCAGGAGTAAAAGGTAAGGTGCTCCAGTGGATAAGGGAGTATCTAAGCAACATGAAACAGCGAGTAACTGTGAGGGGGGAGACATCAGGGTGGCGAGATGTCACCAGCGGAGTCCCACGGGGCTCTGTACTTGGACCCATTCTGTTTCTAATATATGTAAACGATCTTCCAGAGGGTATAGACCTATTCCTCTCAATGTTTGCTGATGATGCAAAAATTATGAGAAGAATCAAGACAGATGAAGATAGACAGAGACTACAGGACGATCTGGACAAACGGGTGGAATGGTCTAGAAAATGGCATCTAAAGTTCAACTCAGGAATGTGTAAAGTAATGAAATTAGAAGACTGAAAACAAGGTACCATCTGGGAGGTGAAATCCTGCAAGAGTCAAATAGAGAGAAAGATCTGGGGGTTGATATCACACCGAACCTGTCCCCAGAGGCCCACATCAAAAGGTTATCATCAGAGGCGTATGCTAGGTTGGCCAACATAAGACCTGCCTTTAGAACCTTAAGTAAGGAATCGTTCAAGACCCTGTATACCACTTATGTCAGGCCAATCCTGGAGTATGCAGCTCCAGCCTGGAGTCCATATCTAGTTAAACACAAGACAAAGTTAGAGAAGATTCAGCTGTATGCCACCATGTCAAGGATTTGGGAATAATGATATCTGACGATCTAACGTTTAGGGAGCATAACCAAGCAAATATTGCGTCAGCCAGAAAAATGATTGGATGGATTACGAGAACTTTCAAATCCAGGGATCCCATCACCATGGTTGTACTCTTCAAGTCACTTGTGTTGTCCAGTCTCGAGTACTGCTCAGTACTCACTTTCCCCTTCAGAGCAGGAGAGATTGCTGAAATAGAGGGAATACAGAGAACATATACGGCACGCATAGACGAGATAAAACACCTAAATTATTGGGATCGTCTCAAAGCTCTCCAAATGTACTCACCAGAAAGGAGACGAGAGAGATACCACATAATATACACATGGAAAATACTGGAGGGCCAGGTCCCAAATCTACACAGTAAAATAACAACATACTGGAGTGAACGATATGGAAGAAAATGCAGAATAGAACCAGTGAAGAGCAGAGGTGCCATAGGCACAATCAGAGAACACTGTATAAACATCAGAGGTCCGCGGTTGTTCAACGTCCTCCCAGCGAGCATAAGAAATATTGCTGGAACAACCGTGGACATTTTCAAGAGAAAATTGGACTGTTTTCTAAGAGAAGTTCCGGATCAGCCGGGTTGTGGTGGGTATGTGGGCCTGCGGGCCGCTCCAAGCAACAGCCTGGTGGACCAAACTCTCACAAGTCAAGCCTGGCCTCGGGCCGGGCTTGGGGAGTAGAACAACTCCCAGAAATTTGCGAGGAAAGGCTAAAGGAACTGAACCTCACATCCCTGGAAAACAGAAGAGTAAGGCGAGACATGATAACCACCTACAAAATTCTCAGGGGAATTGACAGGGTGGACAAAGACAAACTCTTCAGCACGGGTGGGATACGAACAAGGGGGACACAGATGGAAACTTAGTACCCAGATGAGCCACAGAGACGTTAGAAAGATTTTTTTCAGTGTCAGAGTAGTTAACAGGTGGAATGCATTAGGCAGTGATGTGGCGGAGGCTGACTCCATACACAGTTTACAATGTAGATATGATAGAGCCCAGTAGGCTCAGGAATCTGTACACCAGTTCATTGACAGTTGAGAGGCGGGACCAAAGAGCAAAAGCTCAACCCCCGCAAGCACAACTAGGTGAGTACAACAACACACACCTTTCATAGATTACATTCAATATTTCCAACCTTCAAATCCTCACCACTCGCCCGCCAATCACCACCCCCTGCCCCCCCCCACCCCCCTTCACTTGCCCAATTTAAAACGCTTACGCAACCTTCTCTACATATACCACACGTGACGTCACTATGTAAGACTTCCTCTTGTTGTGGTACAGCCCCTCCCCCCCCTCACCCCTCCTCCCCCCTCACCCCTCCTTCCCCCCCCTCACCCCTCCTTCCCCCCCCCTCCCCCCTCCTTCCCCCCCCCCTCACCCCTCCTTCCCCCCCCTCACCCCTCCTTCCCCCCCCCCCTCACCCCTCCTTCCCCCCCCCCCCTCACCCCTCCTTCCCCCCCCTCCTTCCCCCCCTTACCCCTCCTTCCCCCCCCTTACCCCTCCTTCCCTCTCACCCTCCTTCCCCCTCACTCTCCTCCCTCCCCTCACTCCTCCTTCCCCCTCACCCTCCTTCCCCCTCACCCTCCTTCCCCCCCTCACCCTCCTTCCCCTCCTCACCCCTCCTTCCCCCCTGACCAGGCCTCCCGGTTGGTGGTCTGGTCAACCAGGCTGTTGGAGGTGGCTGTTCGCAGCCTTGAACATCGTGTACAGGAACATGTTAGCGTGGCCGAGGCCGTGAGAGGTGTACACAGGAGTGGTCACTGGACCTTCAGTACAGTACACGGTGTACACCTTAGTGTGATCCCCTGTGTACTGGTGTACACGTCACATGTACACATGTACGCTCCGTCATGAGCACTGGTGTACACACTACATCCAGTCTCAGACACGGCCTTAACCTTCTTGTATTAAAACATAAGAATACAGGAAAATGCAGTAGGTCCGGTAGTCCAAAATACAGTAGGCCCGGTAGTCCAAAATACAGTAGAACCGGTAGTCCAAAATGCAGTAGAACCGGTAGTCCAAAATGCAGTAGAACCGGTAGTCCAAAATACAGTAGGACCGGTAGTCCAAAATACAGTAGGACCGGTAGTCCAAAATACAGTAGGACCGGTAGTCCAAAATGCAGTAGGCCCGGTAGTCCAAAATACAGTAGGCCCGGTAGTCCAAATTACAGTAGGCCCGGTAGTCCAAATGCAGTAGGCCCGGTAGTCCAAAATACAGTAGGCCCGGTAGTCCAAAATACAGTAGGTCCGTTAGCCCAAAATGCAGTAGACCCGTTAGTCCAAAATGCAGTAGGTCCGTTAGTCCAAAATGCAGTAGGTCCGTTAGTCCAAAATGCAGTAGGTCCGTTAGTCCAAAATGCAGTAGGTCCGTTAGTCCAAAATGCAGTAGGTCCGTTAGTCCAAAATGCAGTAGGTCCGTTAGTCCAAAATGCAGTAGGCCCGGTAGTCCAAAATGCAGTAGGCCCGTTAGTCCAAAATACAGTAGGCCCGGTAGTCCAAAATACAGTAGGCCCGGTAGTCCAAAATGCAGTAGGCCCGGTAGTCCAAAATGCAGTAGGCCCGGTAGTCCAAAATACAGTAGGCCCGGTAGTCCAAAATACAGTAGGCCCGGTAGTCCAAAATGCAGTAGGCCCGGTAGTCCAAAATACAGTAGGCCCGGTAGTCCAAAATACAGTAGGCCCGGTAGTCCAAAATGCAGTAGGCCCGGTAGCCCAAAATGCAGTAGGCCCATTAGTCCAAAATGCAGTAGGCCCGGTAGTCCAAAATGCAGTAGGCCCATTAGTCCAAAATACAGTAGGCCCGGTAGTCCAAAATGCAGTAGGCCCGGTAGTCCAAAATACAGTAGGCCCGGTAGTCCAAAATACAGTAGGCCCGGTAGTCCAAAATACAGTAGGCCCGGTAGTCCAAAATACAGTAGGCCCGGTAGTCCAAAATGCAGTAGGCCCGGTAGTCCAAAATGCAGTAGGCCCATTAGTCCAAAATGCAGTAGGCCCGGTAGTCCAAAATACAGTAGGTCCGTTAGTCAAAAATACAGTAGGCCGGTAGTCCAAAGAGAGTCGACTACCCACTCAAACTCATTCACATGTGTCTAACCTACGCTTGAAACACTCCAGCGATCACACATCTATTATGTCACGGGTAATTTGCCCCATAAATCACGAGCCGTGTGCGGTAAGCATCACTGCCGCCATCATGACGCCGGGGGACATGACCAGGCATACTATGATAGTCCCAGACCTCACCCCCGTCATCTTGCTAAGTCTGCCTTTATTCACTGAATGATGAAGCATCAACACAAAGTTACAGGCTCGAGGAGAATGTGTTGTAGGAGATACGGGAGACAATACCACCATACAGTAACATGGGAGACAATACCACCATACAGTAACATGGGAGACAACAATACCACCATACAGTAACATGGGAGACAACAATACCACCATACAGTAACATGGGAGACAACAATACCACCATACAGTAACATGGGAGACAACAATACTACCATACAGTAACATGGGAGACAATACCACCACCATACAGTAACATGGGAGACAACAATACCACCATACAGTAACATGGGAGACAATACCACCACCATACAGTAACATGGGAGACAATACCACCGCCATACAGTAACATGGGAGACAACAATACCACCATACAGTAACATGGGAGACAACAATACCACCATACAGTAACATGGGAGACAATACCACCATACAGTAACATGGGAGACAACAATACCCCCATACAGTAACATGGGAGACAATACCACCATACAGTAACATGGGAGACAACAATACCACCATACAGTAACATGGGAGACAATACCACCATACAGTAACATGGGAGACAACAATACCCCCATACAGTAACATGGGAGACAATACCACCATACAGTAACATGGGAGACAACAATACCACCATACAGTAACATGGGAGACAATACCACCATACAGTAACATGGGAGACAATACCACCATACAGTAACATGGGAGACAATACCACCATACAGTAACATGGGAGACAATACCACCACCATACAGTAACATGGGAGACAATACCCCCATACAGTAACATGGGAGACAATACCACCATACAGTAACATGGGAGACAACAATACCACCATACAGTAACATGGGAGACAACAATACCACCATACAGTAACATGGGAGACAACAATACCACCATACAGTAACATGGGAGACAACAATACCACCATACAGTAACATGGGAGACAACAATACCACCATACAGTAACATGGGAGACAACAATACCACCATACAGTAACATGGGAGACAACAATACCACCATACAGTAACATGGGAGACAACAATACCCCCATACAGTAACATGGGAGACAACAATACGACCCTACAATAACATGAATAATATATTATAATTCATGTTACACGATATATAATTCCAGTGGGAATTATATATATTATATATAAATTCATTACGAGTTCTAAGCCATTCCGTTCTGGGAGGAACCAAAGAAAACGGAGAGGGAGGACTACACCAGACTGCGTCTCGTCGACACGCCGGAACATAAACATTGACACACTTATTGTTAAGTACGAGTTAACGTCGACGTGCAACAAATTACACGTCTTGCAACATCTCGTCATTATTTGTAACATCTTGTAATTATTTGCAACATCTGTAATGCAATATTTCTGACAGCTGTAATCAGTGGCATCACTCTATATAACATACCACGGATTTCTGACCAATTAATCACTTTATCATGCTGCTATGGGGGGGGGGGGAAATCCTTGGAGCAGGGCGGTGGTATCGAACCTGCGTCATGGGCTCCCCAGACACACGCACATTATCCACTGTACCACGATGGGCTAAAGGTCATCCCACCGGCCTGCCACAGAGAATTTTTATCATAGATAAATCACACTATTGTGGTTTGCACTGTGTGTCCCCCCCTCTGTATTTTATCAAAATATTATCAGCATTAATACGACTGAACAGCTGTTCCCTCCAGACACAGCTGTTTCCCCCAGACACAGCTGTTCCCTCCAGACACAGCTGTTCCCTCCAGACACAGCTGTTCCCTCCAGACACAGCTGTTCCCTCCAGACACAGCTGTTCCCTCCAGACACAGCTGTTCCCCCCAGACACAGCTGTTCCCCCCAGACACAGCTGTTCCCTCCAGACACAGCTGTTCCCCCCAGACACAGCTGTTCCCTCCAGACACAGCTGTTCCCCCCAGACACAGCTGTTCCCTCCAGACACAGCTGTTCCCTCCAGACACAGCTGTTCCCTCCAGACACAGCTGTTCCCTCCAGACACAGCTGTTCCCTCCAGACACAGCTGTTCCCTCCAGACACAGCTGTTCCCTCCAGACACAGCTGTTCTGATCTGTATAACTTAGGACTACAACTTGTTAATCTATTCACTGTGGTCAGGACGAGCTATTGTCTACCAACCTTGTGTCTACCTTCTGCTGGTACCTTGGATCAATATCCCTGTGGCCCGGTTTCTAGCCAGGCCTCCTCAGTTATGCTTGTGGGGGTTGAGCTTTGGCTCTTTGGTCCCGCCTCTCAACCGTCAATCAACAGGTGTACAGGTTCCTGAGCCTACTGGGCTCTATCATATCTACATTGTAAACTGTGTATGGAGTCAGCCTCCACCACATCACTGCCTAATGTATTCCACCTGTTAACCACTCTGACACTGAAAAAATTCTTTCTAATATCTTTGTGGCTCATTTAGGCACTCAGTTTCCACCTGTGTCCCCTTGTTCGTGTTCCACCAGTGCTAAATAGTTTGTCAATATCCACCATGTCAATTTCTCTGAGAATTTTGTAGGTGGTTATCATATCTCCACTAACTCTTCTGTCATCCAGGGATGTGATGTCAAGCTCCGGTAGCCTTTCCTTGTAGCACATACCTCAGTTCCGGGACGAGTCTGGTGGCATACCTCTGGATCTTCTCTAACTTTGTCTTGTGTTTAACTAGGTATGGACTCCAGGCTGGAGCTGCATACTCCAGGATTGGTCTGACATAAGTGGTATACAGGGTCCTGAACTGGTTCCTTACACAAGTTTCTAAAGGTAGTTCTTATGTTGGCCAGTCTAGCATATGCCGCTGATGATATCCTTTTGATGTGGGCCTCTGGGGACAGGTTCGGTGTGATATCAACCCCCAGATCTCTCTATTTGACTCTTGCAGGATATCACCTTACAGATGGTACCTTGTGTTCAGCCTTTTGCTCCCTTTGCCTAATTTCATCACTTTACACTTTCCTGAGTTGAACTTTAGTAGCCATTTTCTGGCCCATTTATCCAGTTTGTCCAGGTCGTCCGGGTTGGTGGTGTGGTTTACCAGGCTGTTAGACGCCGCTGCTCGCAGCCAGGCTGATCCCAGTAAGTTACTGGTCAGACCTCAGTGTTCCGGTGTGTTGGTGCTGGTGGCACACTGGTTTATGTCCTCGACTCACAGTCGGGGCACCCGGGTTCGATCCCCTGCGGGACAGAAAGACGTAAGACACAATTTCTTTCAACTGTTGCCCTTGTTCGCTTAGCTGTAAATATGTACCTGGGACCAAGGGAAAGATTGTAGCTTGCATCTTGGGGAAGATCTAGACGACTACGGGGACATTACACCTGATGCCTCTGTCCACCTAGCAGTAGGTGCTTGAGGCAACTGTTGTGGGCAGCATCCTGGAGGGGTTCAATAGTTCACCCTAAGGGCTAGGTCCATGGAGGCCCTCATTATAACACTTAGGACAGCCATCCCGCGCCCGACACGGAAACTTATTAGTTAATGTTACCCCTTATAACGGGCTAGTCACAGAGAACGTTACGGGCACGTTTTCTCTCATTACAGTTACGACAGACTATAGTAATTTTCTCAGTTACACACACAGTCGCGTCAAACACCACGACTACCCACTTACCTTTCAACACACACACTGTTATAATAACACCTTTGTGTCACCCACCGGAGGGGACGCCAGACCTAACATGCGATAATTTAACACTCATGATCCTCGACCACAATATACACCTGGCCCGTCCTGGGGGTACACACCTGACCCGTCCTGGGGTACACACCTGGCCCGTCCTGGGGTACACACCTGACCCGTCCTGGGGTACACACCTGGCCCGTCCTGGGGTACACACCTGGCCCGTCCTGGGGTACACACCTGGCCCGTCCTGGGGTACACACCTGGCCCGTCCTGGGGTACACACCTGGCCCGTCCTGGGGTACACACCTGGCCCGTCCTGGGGTACACACCTGGCCCGTCCTGGGGTACACACCTGGCCCGTCCTGGGGTACACACCTGGCCCGTCCTGGGGTACACACCTGGCCCGTCCTGGGGTACACACCTGGCCCGTCCTGGGGGTACACACCTGGCCCGTCCTGGGGTACACACCTGACTTAACACCCGGTACTAGAGTACTACTGGATAATGGTACCCATTAGCCAGTGGTAATCTTTTATGACCAGTTGTATGTATGGTATACAATGTGTTCCATCTTTGTCAATTGTATAATTAATGCCATTTATACATCTATTGTTTAAATGATCGTATATTTGTGTTTATACTTATATGGATTCACCTAGTTGTGCTTGCGGGGGTTGAGCTTTGGCTCTTTGGTCCCGCCTCTCAACTGTCAATCAACTGGTGTACAGGTTCCTGAGCCTAATGGGCTCTATCATATCTACATTGTAAACTGTGTATGGAGTCAGCCTCCACCACATCACTGCCTAATGCATTCCACCTGTTAACTACTCTGACACTGAAAAAGTTCTTTCTAACGTCCCTGTGGCTCATGTGGGTACTCAGTCTCTGCCTGTGTTCCTTTGTGTTCCACCAGTTTTAAACAGTTTATCCTTAGCTACTCTATCAATTCCTCTGAGAATTTTGTAGGTAGTGATCATGTCTCCCCTTACTCTTCTGTCCTCCAGTGTGTGTGTGTGTGTGTACTCACCTATTCACCTATTTGTGCTTGCAGGATCGAGCATTGACTCTTGGATCCCGCCTTTCCAGCTATCGGTTGTTTACAGCAATGACTCCTGTCCCATTTCCCTATCATACCTAGTTTTAAAAGTATGAATAGTATTTGCTTCCACAACCTGTTCCTGAAGTGCATTCCATTTTTCCACTACTCTCACGCTAAAAGAAAACTTTCTAACATCTCTGTGACTCATCTGAGTTTCCAGTTTCCACCCATGTGTGTGTGTGTGTGTGTGTGTGTGTGTGTGTGTGTGTGTGTGTGTGTAGGTGCGCGTGAGTGTTATAGTTGTTGTTATAGCTGTTGTTATAGCTGTTGTTATAACTGTTGTTATAGCTGTTGTTATGCTGCTGTTATAACTTGTTATAGCTGTTGTTATGCTGCTGTTATAGCTGTTATAACTTGTTATAGCTGTTGTTATAGCTGTTAGACTACATAAAGTTGTGACATACCAGAGGCCAGGAGTGCCCAGTGTGGAGAGGGGGAGGGGGGAGTGTTCCCCCCCCCCTCCTGCCCCCCCGGGGGTTGTAGGAGGAGGGGGGGGTCATAACAGTAACCAGCGGTACTGTTCCCAAGGTACTCCTTCATCCCCTGGAGTACCTCCCCTGTCAGGCCTGCCAGCTCCTCCATCTTGACCACCAGCGTCTTGTGGGGCTGCTGCTGCCTCCAAGACACTCTCACACTCCAGATATATACAGTCTTCCTCCCCTTCATTGTCTTGTCTTTTCTCAGTCGGCACGTTCAAAAACGGGCGTATTTCTGTTTAGGGAGCCGGTCGGCCGAGCAGACAGCACGCTGGACTTGTGATCCTGTGGTCCCGGGTTCGACCCCAGGCGCCGGGCGAGAAACAATGGGCAGAGTTTCTTTCACCCTATGCCCCTGTTACCTAGCAGTAAAATAGGTACCTGGGTGTTAGTCAGCTGTCACGGGCTGCTTCCTGGGGGTGGAGGCCTGGTCGAGGACCGGGCCGCGGTGACACTAAAGCCCCGAAATCATCTCAAGATAGCCTCAAGAAGACTGTCACCAGGAAAAGGCTGGCCTCACACCAAGCTCTGGGAATGAAACAACTCTCGAAATAATCAACAGGTAATCTAAAGGCAGCCACATTACAATATTATAATCTCCCACAAGTATTAATTTATTTTTGTTCTGTTTATTTTGTCCTTGATTTAGGTAGTGAGAGATTGAGTCTTCTCTCTGGTAGCGATATATATATATATATATATATATATATATATATATATATATATATATATATATATATATATATATATATATATATATATATATATATATATATATATTGAGGTCTCAGTCAGTGACTGTAAACTGGGGGAAGCTACAGTCTGGGCTGGGAGGTGACTGGGTGACTGTCAGGGTAGTAGGTCAGTTACCAGATAATGACAAGGAAATGTGTGGTTCTCTACAGATCAGATAAATCACTCGCCCTATCGCCCAATTAATCAGATGTCAGTAACGATAATAAGGCGTAGATAATAAGGCGTAGAAGATAACCACAATAAACGATAACAAGGCGTAGAAGATAACCACATGATATACCTTGACGATAACAAGGTGTAGAAGATAACCACATGATATACCCCAGGATAACATCCTGGGGAAGAACATAGTAAGCCTTTCTGCCTTCCTGTCCCCGACTATGGGAACCCATAAGGTGAACCCAGCAGCTGGGACACACCCAGCAGCTGGGACACACACAGCTGCTGGGACACACCCAGCTTCTAGGGGACACACACCCAGCTGCTGGGACACACCCAGCTGCTGAATGTGTCCCAGCTGCTTCGTAATTCAAGCGACAAATCTGGGAGTTTGCAAAGTTAAATTACCGTCCACTTTTCCAGAGGTCAGAAGCCCAGCGGTGGCGACCAGAAGACGAGGTGTGGTTCTTTGGTGGGTGAGGCTGTTTGTGTCTGCAGCCCGCAGGCTCACACAGCCATCACAGCCAGAGTGATCCAGTAACACCTACAGAAACTACAGTGGAGTTCTCTCTCCTGAGGCTTCTAGTGGTCTTCCAGGGACGTTTGTTAATACACAGGACCCCACAAGACACAGGACCCCACAAGACACAGGACCCCACAAGACACAGGACCCCACAAGACACAGGACCCCACAACACACAGGACCCCACAGGACAGGACCCCACAAGACACAGGACCCCACAACCCACAGGACCCCACAAGACACAGGACCCCACAACCCACAGGACCCCACAGGACAGGACCCCACAAGACACAGGACCCCACAAGACACAGGACCCCACAACACACAGGACCCCACAGGACAGGACCCCACAAGACACAGGACCCCACAACACACAGGACCCCACAACACACAGGACCCCACAACCCACAGGACCCCACAGGACAGGACCCCACAAGACACAGGACCCCACAACCCACAGGACCCCACAACCCACAGGACCCCACAAGACACAGGACCCCACAACACACAGGACCCCACAACCCACAGGACCCCACAAGACACAGGACCCCACAACACACAGGACCCCACAGGACAGGACCCCACAAGACACAGGACCCCACAACCCACAGGACCCCACAAGACACAGGACCCCACAACCCACAGGACCCCACAAGACACAGGACCCCACAACCCACAGGACCCCACAAGACACAGGACCCCATAACACACAGGACCCCACAACACACAGGACCCCACAAGACACAGGACCCCACAAGACACAGGACCCCACAACACACAGGACCCCACAGGACAGGACCCCACAAGACACAGGACCCCACAACCCACAGGACCCCACAGGACAGGACCCCACAAGACACAGGACCCCACAAGACACAGGACCCCACAACCCACAGGACCCCACAAGACACAGGACCCCACAACCCACAGGACCCCACAGGACAGGACCCCACAAGACACAGGACCCCACAAGACACAGGACCCCACAACCCACAGGACCCCACAAGACACAGGACCCCACAACCCACAGGACCCCACAAGACACAGGACCCCATAACACACAGGACCCCACAACACACAGGACCCCACAAGACACAGGACCCCACAACACACAGGACCCCACAACACACAGGACCCCACAGGACAGGACCCCACAAGACACAGGACCCCACAACCCACAGGACCCCACAGGACAGGACCCCACAAGACACAGGACCCCACAAGACACAGGACCCCACAACCCACAGGACCCCACAAGACACAGGACCCCACAACCCACAGGACCCCACAGGACAGGACCCCACAAGACACAGGACCCCACAAGACACAGGACCCCACAACCCACAGGACCCCACAAGACACAGGACCCCACAACCCACAGGACCCCACAGGACAGGACCCCACAAGACACAGGACCCCACAAGACACAGGACCCCACAACACACAGGACCCCACAACACACAGGACCCCA
>NC_091186.1:23068586-23193586 GCF_040958095.1 Procambarus clarkii
CTTGGGTGACCTGTCACAACCTTGGGTGACCTGCCACTACCTTGGGTGACCTGTCACAACCTTGGGTGACCTGTCACAACCTTGGGTGACCTGCCACAACCTTGGGTGACCTGTCACAACCTTGGGTGACCTGCCACTACCTTGGGTGACCTGTCACAACCTTGGGTGACCTGCCACAACCTTGGGTGACCTGTCACAACCTTGGGTGACCTGCCACTACCTTGGGTGACCTGTCACTACCTTGGGTGACCTGCCACTACCTTGGGTGACCTGCCACTACCTTGGGTGACCTGTCACTACCTTGGGTGACCTGTCACTACCTTGGGTGACCTGTCACTACCTTGGGTGACCTGCCACTACCTTGGGTGACCTGTCACTACCTTGGGTGACCTGCCACTACCTTGGGTGACCTGCCACTACCTTGGGTGACCTGTCACTACCTTGGGTGACCTGTCACAACCTTGGGTGACCTGCCACTACCTTGGGTGACCTGCCACTACCTTGGGTGACCTGTCACTACCTTGGGTGACCTGCCACTACCTTGGGTGACCTGCCACTACCTTGGGTGACCTGTCACAACCTTGGGTGACCTGTCACTACCTTGGGTGACCTGTCACAACCTTGGGTGACCTGTCACTACCGTGGGTGACCTGTCACAACCTTGGATGACCTGCCACTACCTTGGGTGACCTGTCACTACCTTGGGTGACCTGCCACCACCTTGGGTGACCTGCCACTACCTTGGGTGACCTGTCACAACCTTGGGTGACCTGTCACTACCTTGGGTGACCTGTCACAACCTTGGGTGACCTGTCACAACCTTGGGTGACCTGCCACTACCTTGGGTGACCTGCCACTACCTTGGGTGACCTGCCACTACCTTGGGTGACCTGCCACTACCTTGGGTGACCTGCCACTACCTTGGGTGACCTGTCACAACCTTGGGTGACCTGCCACAACCTTGGGTGACCTGACACAACCGTGGGTGACCTGCCACAACCTTGGGTGACCTGACACAACCGTGGGTGACCTGCCACAACCTTGGGTGACCTGCCACAACCTTGGGTGACCTGACACAACCGTGGGTGACCTGACACAACCTTGGGTGACCTGACACAACCGTGGGTGACCTGACACAACCTTGGGTGACCTGACACAACCGTGGGTGACCTGACACAACCTTGGGTGACCTGACACAACCGTGGGTGACCTGACACAACCTTGGGTGACCTGACACAACCGTGGGTGACCTGACACAACCTTGGGTGACCTGACACAACCGTGGGTGACCTGACACAACCTTGGGTGACCTGTCACAACCTTGGGTGACCTGCCACAACCTTGGGTGACCTGCCACTACCTTGGGTGACCTGCCACTACCTTGGGTGACCTGCCACTACCTTGGGTGACCTGCCACAACCTTGGGTGACCTGTCACAACCTTGGGTGACCTGACACAACCGTGGGTGACCTGTCACAACCTTGGGTGACCTGTCACAACCTTGGGTGACCTGCCACAACCTTGGGTGACCTGCCACTACCTTGGGTGACCTGCCACTACCTTGGGTGACCTGCCACTACCTTGGGTGACCTGCCACAACCTTGGGTGACCTGCCACTACCTTGGGTGACCTGCCACAACCTTGGGTGACCTGACACAACCTTGGGTGACCTGTCACAACCTTGGGTGACCTGACACAACCGTGGGTGACCTGACACAACCTTGGGTGACCTGACACAACCGTGGGTGACCTGCCACAACCTTGGGTGACCTGCCACTACCTTGGGTGACCTGACACAACCGTGGGTGACCTGACACAACCTTGGGTGACCTGACACAACCTTGGGTGACCTGTCACAACCTTGGGTGACCTGACACAACCGTGGGTGACCTGACACAACCTTGGGTGACCTGACACAACCGTGGGTGACCTGCCACTACCTTTTGTGACCTGCCACAACCTTGGGTGACCTGACACAACCTTGGGTGACCTGCCACAACCTTGGGTGACCTGCCACAACCTTGGGTGACCTGCCACAACCTTGGGTGACCTGACACAACCTTGGGTGACCTGTCACAACCTTGGGTGACCTGCCACAACCTTGGGTGACCTGTCACAACCTTGGGTGACCTGCCACAACCTTGGGTGACCTGTCACAACCTTGGGTGACCTGACACAACCTTGGGTGACCTGTCACAACCTTGGGTGACCTGCCACAACCTTGGGTGACCTGCCACAACCTTGGGTGACCTGCCACTACCTTGGGTGACCTGACACAACCGTGGGTGACCTGCCACTACCTTGGGTGACCTGCCACAACCTTGGGTGACCTGACACAACCTTGGGTGACCTGACACAACCTTGGGTGACCTGCCACAACCTTGGGTGACCTGACACAACCGTGGGTGACCTGACACAACCTTGGGTGACCTGACACAACTGTGGGTGACCTGACACAACCTTGGGTGACCTGACACAACCGTGGGTGACCTGCCACTACCTTGGGTGACCCGCCACTACCTTGGGTGACCTGTCACTACCTTGGGTGACCTGACACAACCTTGGGTGACCTGACACAACCGTGGGTGACCTGACACTACCATCTTGAGGTTATCTTGAGATGATTTCGGGGCTTTTTTAGTGTCCCCGCGGCCCGGTCCTCGACCAGGCCTCCACCCCCAGGAAGCAGACTAACACCCAGGTACCTATTTTACTGCTAGGTAACAGGGGCATAGGGTGAAAGAAACTCTGCCCATTGTTTCTCGCCGGCGCCTAGGATCGAACCCAGGACCACAGTCTCACAAGTCCAGCGTGCTGTCCGCTCGGCCGACCGGCTCGGCCGACTCGGCTCCATACCGGCTAGGTATGTAAACAAGCCGCAGCATTGCTTTAGGGAAGAAAAATCATGCATAACGAAGCTACTGAAGTTGTATTATAAAGAAACAAGAAAAAGACAGGACAGAGAAGCATGCATAGATTGCGTATTTCTTGACTGCCAAAAGGCCTTTGACACAGTACCTCACAAGAGATTGCTACACAAACTTGAGGTGCAGGCGGGAATAAGCAGAAAAGATCTAACATAAGTGAGGACTTACTTAACAGGCAGGAGTCAGAGAATAACAGTGAGGAACGAGACGTTGGCCTGGCGACCGGTAACAAGCGGAGTGCCTCAAGGATCAGTGCTGGGACCCGTAATCTTCCTCATTTATGTTAATGACTTATCTACAGGAGTTAAGTTTTGTAAGTCGATGTTTGCAGACGGTGCAAAACTAATGAGTTGTGACAGGTGAGTTGTGACAGATGGGTTGTGACAGATGGGTTGTGACAGGTGAGTTGTGACAGGTGAGTTGTGACAGGCGAGTTGTGACAGATGACTTTAACAAGCTGCAAAATTATCCCGAGAAATGACAGCTAGACAGGCATTTCAACCTGAGGGCCATATGGGCCACATATGTGTTGTCATGAGGGCCACACACCACAACTGAAACCCCTGAGGGCCATATGGGCCACATTTGTGTTGTCATGAGGGCCACATACCACAACTGAGGGGCCCCTGAGGGCCATATGGGCCACAATTATGTTGTCATGAGGGCCACACACCACAACTGAGGGGCCCCTGAGGACCATATGGGCCACAATTATGTTGTCATGAGGGCCACACACCACAACTGAGGGCCCCTGAGGGCCATATGGGCCACAATTATGTTGTCATGAGGGCCACACACCACAACTGAGGGCCCCTGAGGGCCATATGGGCCACAATTATGTTGTCATGAGGGCCACACACCACAAATAAAAATAAACTTTTAATAAAATACAAATTAAGTCATTTAATAAACAATATTTCAGAATATTTGTATTACTTAAACTTAGAAACATACAATGAACATTCAAATGGCTTAGCGACTGGCCACATTCATGACTGTAAAGTTCTGAAGTAATTTAACAAAAGAAAAAACAAACAAATTTTAAACGGCAACACAGACTTTTATGCAACAAGAACAAATACATTGCAAAAAAAAATACAACAGTTCAAAATGAACATTTATTTTCGACTATTCAATAATTTTTAGTGTTTTGTGCTGAGGGCTGACACCTGTGTTTAGTGGCAAGGTCTGTCATGTCTGACTGAGGTGTCTGTGGAGTTGGCACTGTGATCAGACGTGACAAGTGCTGATCAGACGTGACAAGTGCTGATCAGACGTGACAAGTGATGATCAGACATGACAAGTGATGATCAGACGTGACAAGTGATGATCAGACGTGACAAGTGATGATCAGACATGACAAGTGATGATCAGACATGACAAGTGATGATCAGACATGACAAGTGATGATCAGACATGACAAGTGATGATCAGACATGACAAGTGATGATCAGACATGACAAGTGATGATCAGACATGACAAGTGATGATCAGACATGACAAGTGCTGATCAGACATGACAAGTGATGATCAGACATGACAAGTGATGATCAGACATGACAAGTGATGATCAGACATGACAAGTGATGATCAGACATGACAAGTGATGATCAGACATGACAAGTGATGATCAGACATGACAAGTGATGATCAGACATGACAAGTGATGATCAGACATGACAAGTGATGATCAGACATGACAAGTGATGATCAGACGTGACAAGTGTTGATCAGACGTGACAAGTGATGATCAGACATGACAAGTGTTGATCAGACGTGACAAGTGATGATCAGACATGACAAGTGATGATCAGACATGACAAGTGATGATCAGACATGACAAGTGTTGATCAGACATGACAAGTGTTGATCAGACATGACAAGTGTTGATTAGACATGACAAGTGTTGATCAGACATGACAAGTGTTGATCAGACATGACAAGTGTTGATTAGACATGACAAGTGTTGATCAGACGTGACAAGTGTTGATTAGACATGACAAGTGTTGATCAGACGTGACAAGTGTTGATCAGACGTGACAAGTGTTGATCAGACATGACAAGTGTTGATCAGACATGACAAGTGTTGATCAGACATGACAAGTGTTGATCAGACATGACAAGTGTTGATCAGACATGACAAGTGTTGATCAGACATGACAAGTGTTGATCAGACATGACAAGTGTTGATCAGACATGACAAGTGTTGATCAGACATGACAAGTGTTGATCAGACATGACAAGTGCTGATCAGACATGACAAGTGCTGATCAGACATGACAAGTGCTGATCAGACATGACAAGTGCTGATCAGACATGACAAGTGCTGATCAGACATGACAAGTGATGATCAGACATGACAAGTGCTGATCAGACATGACAAGTGATGATCAGACATGACAAGTGCTGATCAGACATGACAAGTGCTGATCAGACATGACAAGTGCTGATCAGACATGACAAGTGATGATCAGACATGACAAGTGCTGATCAGACATGACAAGTGATGATCAGACATGACAAGTGATGATCAGACATGACAAGTGCTGATCAGACATGACAAGTGATGATCAGACATGACAAGTGATGATCAGACATGACAAGTGATGATCAGACATGACAAGTGATGATCAGACATGACAAGTGATGATCAGACATGACAAGTGATGATCAGACATGACAAGTGATGATCAGACATGACAAGTGATGATCAGACATGACAAGTGATGATCAGACATGACAAGTGATGATCAGACATGACAAGTGATGATCAGACATGACAAGTGATGATCAGACAGCTTTGTTATCTGAGAAGTTTTTGCTGATTTCATGACGGAAAATAATTGTTCACACACATAGGTAAGTTATCTTGAGGTTATCTTGAGATGATTTCGGGGCTTAGCGTCCCAGCGGCCCGGTCCTCGACCAGGCCTCCCTTTTGTTACACACACCCAGGAAGCAGCAGCCCGTAGCAGCTGTCTAACTCCCAGGTACCTATTTACTGCTAGATGAACAGGCGCATCAGGGGTGAAAGAAACTCTGCCCATTTGTTTCCGCCTCCACCGGGGATCGAACCCGGAACCTCAGGACTACGAATCCGAAGCGCTGTCTACTCAGCTGTCAGGCCCCTGAACAGGTAGAACATTGCCAAAATCCTTGTGGCAAACTTTCTTTAGTTTTTTAAAGGAAAGTATGAAAATAAAGAAACTTTTTCAGGAAAGTATAAAAATAAATCAGGTTTCCCCATTTCAAAATACTTTGCTCAGAGTGTAGAATGAGACTCCATTTATAATAGTTATAATAGTTATATCTGCAGTCTTAATTAAAGGGTTTATATTATTTAAAAGAGTTTATATTATAAATATTAAAGAGTTTATATTATAAATATTAAAGAGTTTATATTATAAATATTAAAGAGTTTATATTATAAATATTAAAGAGTTTATATTATAAAAACTGCAATTTTGGCCGCTAAATGACCAAATTATATTATCCTTCGTGCGGGCCGCAGGTGTGCTGGTGCGGGCCGCAGGTGTGAACTAGTGTGTAATATATCACCCACACCCGTCAGGTGACGGGTGTGGGAACATGAGCCAGGAGACCCACCGTGTGAACTTGAGTCACAACATCCTTCACAAACTTGAAAGGAGGCGGGAGAGTGGGGGGGACATGATACAGACGTATAAAATACTTAGGGAGATTGAAACACTGATATACTAAGATAGTGAGTGGAAAAAGAGGTTTACAATGAACACCAACAGAACACGAGGGGACGGGTGGAAGCCTGAGACTCAGATGTGTCACAGAGATGTTAGAAAGTTTACATTTAGCGTGAGAGGTAGTGGGAGAATGTCCTGACCTAAAGGAGCAGGTTGTAGAGGCAAACTCCATACATAACTTTACAAAGTAGATATTATAGGGAAATACGTCAGTAGTTATTGCATTAGACAACCGGCAGCTAGAAAAGCGGGGTCCCTAGAGGTACAGCTTGATCCTGCATGAACAAATAGGTGAGTACAAACATGTGACCCCCCAATAAACACACATACACACACACACACACACACACACACACACACACACACACACACACACACACACACACACACACACACACACACACACACACACAGGGACAGTACACAATGAAGGGGAACAGCCTACCTGTAACGATTCGAGAAAGAGACCTGGGAGTGGATGTGACACCTAATCTAACTCCTGAGGCACATATAAATAGGATAACGACAGCAGCGTACTCTACACTGGCGAAAATTAGAACTTCATTCAGAAACCTAAATGAGGAAGCTTTTAGGGCACTTTACACTGCCTACGTGAGACCCGTCTTAGAGTATGCCGCGCCATCATGGAGCCCCCACCTGAAGAAACACATAAAGAAACTGGAGAAGGTTCAGAGGTTTGCGACGAGGCTTGTCCCAGAGTTACGAGGGATGGGATATGAAGAGCGGCTGAAGGAACTGAACCTAACGACACTAGAGAAAAGAAGGGAGAGAGGAGATATGATAGGGACATATAAAATACTCAGGGGAATTGACAAAGTGGAAATAGATGAAATGTTCACACGTAATAATAACAGAACGAGGGGACATGGGTGGAAACTGGAAACTCAGATGAGTCACAGAGATGTTAGGAAGTTTTCTTTTAGCGTGAGAGTAGTAGAAAAATGGAATGCACTTGGGGAACAGGTTGTGGAAGCAAATACTATTCATACTTTTAAAACTAGGTATGATAGGGAAATGGGACAGGAGTCATTGCTGTAAACAACCGATAGCTAGAAAGGCGGGATCCAAGAGTCAATGCTCGATCCTGCAAGCACATATAGGTGAGTACATATAGGTGAGTACATATAGGTGAGTACACACACACACACACACAAAAGTGTAGGGCTTTCAAGTGTAGATATGATAGAGCCCGATAGGCTCAGGAATCTGTACACCTGTTGATTGACGGTTGAGAGGCGGGACCAAAGAGCCAGAGCTCAACCCCCGCAAGCACAACTAGGTGAGTACAACTAGGTGAGTATACACACACACACACACACACACACACACACACACACACACACACACACCCCTGTACCCTCCCCCTCTCCCCCACCACCCCAAGCCCTCCCTCCTCCACCAATCCCCCCGTGCCAGGTCCCCCCAGCTCCCACTCACCCCAGATCCCAAAGGTCCCCCCCAGAAAAGAAGCAGAAGAGAGTCAGTTTCAGGGTGATGCACTCGAACATAGATGGGATCACAAGCAAGACAAGTGAACTAAGGGAAAGAGCACAAGAAGTTAACCCAGATGTAATCGGACTCACTGAAACAAAACTCTCTGGAATCATAACGAATGCCGTGTTTCCCCAGGAGTATACAGTAATAAGGAAAGAGAGGGAAGGTAGAGGAGGAGGCGGAGTGGCCCTACTCATGAGAAGGGAATGGAGTTTTAAGGAGATGGCCATCCCGGGCTGTGAGGAGTTCAGAGACTACATAGCAGGCACCATAACAATGGGAGGACCAAGAATAGTAGTAGCAGTAATATACAACCCTCCACCAAATGACAGGAGACCCAGTCAAGAGTATGAAAACAACAACAAGGCAGTTAACACTATAATTGAGAGGGCAGCCTCTGCTGCCTGTAGAAATAGATCCCACCTGCTCATCATGGGCGACTTCAATCACGGAAAGATTGACTGGGAGAACAAGGAACCGCATGGAGGCGAGGATACGTGGAGAGCCAAACTATTGGAGGTGGTGACAAGCAACTTTTTAACGCAGCATGTCGGAGAACCCACAAGGATGAGAGGCAATGACGAACCAGCGAGACTCGACCTAGTCTTCACTCTGAACGACTCCGACATAAGAGAAATCGGTTTTGAGGACCCAGTAGGAATGAGCGACCACAGTGTACTGGTGTTTGAGTACTTGATTGAAGAAGGGTTATTGAACTCGAGGAGGGATACCGAAACCAAAAGGTTAGCATACCGAAAGGGAAACTATGAGGGGATAAGAAAATTCCTAACAGATATAGCATGGGAAACAGAGCTCAGGGGAAAGACGGCCCAAGATATGATGGATTACATCACGCAGAAGTGCAAGGACGCAGCAAACAAGTTTGTCCCAGTCCAAAAGGAAAACAGAGAAATGAAGATGAGAAACCCATGGTTTAATCAAAGATGTAGGCTAGCTAAGCAGCAAAGTAAAAGGGCATGGAGAAACTATAGGAATAACAGGACACTGGAGAGCAGAGAAAGATACCAGAATGCCAGGAATGAATATGTCAGGATGAGAAGAGAGGCAGAAAGACAATACGAAAATGACATCGCAAGCAAGGCAAAGACTCAGCCTAAATTGTTGCATAGCCACATTAGGAGAAAAACAACAGTAAAGGAACAGGTTATGAGATTAAGGATAGGGGCGGAAGGATTCACTACAAATGACAAGGAAGTGTGTGAGGAATTGAATAAGAAATTCCAGGAGGTCTTCACCTTGGAACAAGGAGAAATTCCAGAGGTAAGTGAGGGAATAGCTAACCAGGAACCACTGGAAGAGTTTGAGATTACCAGTGGGGAAGTAAGGAAGTGTTTACTAGAGTTGGACGTGACGAAGGCTATAGGCCCAGATGGAATCTCCCCTTGGGTTCTAAAGGAAGGAGCAAGAGAACTGAGCCTACCACTCTCCATAGTGTATAACAAATCACTGGCAACAGGGGAACTGCCAGATATTTGGAAAGCAGCTAACGTAGTCCCGATATACAAGAAAGGGGATAGACAGGAGGCACTGAACTACAGGCCAGTGTCCCTAACCTGCATACCATGCAAGCTGATGGAGAAGATTGTGCGAAAAAAACTAGTGGAGCATCTGGAGCGAAGGAACTTTGTAACACAGCATCAACATGGGTTCAGGGATGGCAGGTCCTGCCTCACAGGGTTACTTGAATTCTACGACCAGGCAACAAAAATAAGGCAAGAAAGAGAAGGGTGGGCAGACTGCATATTTTTGGATTGTCAGAAAGCCTTTGATACAGTGCCACACAAGAGGCTAGTGCGAAAGTTGGAGATGCAGGCTGGAGTGAGAGGGAAGGTACTCCGGTGGATAGAGGAATACCTAAGCAACAGGAGACAACGAGTCTGTGTGAGGGGTGAGGTCTCAGATTGGCGAGACGTCACAAGTGGAGTCCCGCAGGGGTCAGTCCTTGGACCTATACTGTTTCTGGTATATGTAAATGATCTCCCAGAGGGTATAGATTCGTTCCTCTCAATGTTTGCCGACGATGCAAAAATTATGAGGAGGATTGAAACAGAGGATGATAGTAGGAGGCTACAAGATGACCTGGATAGACTGAGTGAATGGTCCAACAAATGGCTGTTGAAGTTCAACCCGAGTAAATGCAAAGTAATGAAACTAGGCAGTGGAAACAGGAGGCCAGGCACAGGATACAGAATAGGAGATGAAGTACTTAATGAAACAGACAGAGAGAAAGATCTAGGAGTTGATATCACACCAAACCTGTCTCCTGAAGCCCACATAAAGAGAATAACGTCTGCGGCATATGCGAGGCTGGCTAACATCAGAACGGCGTTCAGGAACCTGTGTAAGGAATCATTCAGAATCTTGTACACCACATATGTAAGACCAATCCTGGAGTATGCGGCCCCAGCATGGAGCCCGTACCTTGTCAAGCACAAGACGAAGCTGGAAAAAGTCCAAAGGTATGCTACTAGACTAGTCCCAGAACTAAGAGGCATGAGTTATGAGGAAAGGCTGCGGGAAATGCACCTCACGACACTGGAAGACAGAAGAGTAAGGGGGGACATGATCACAACCTACAAAATCCTCAGGGGAATCGACCGGGTAAACAAGGATGAACTTTTCAACACTGGTGGGACGCGAACAAGGGGACACAGGTGGAAGCTGAGTACCCAAATGAGCCACAGAGACGTTAGAAAGAACTTTTTCAGTGTCAGAGTAGTTAGCAAATGGAATGCATTAGGAAGTGATGTGGTGGAGGCTGACTCCATTCACAGTTTCAAATGTAGATATGATAGAGCCCAATAGGCTCAGGAATCTGTACACCAGTTGATTGACGGTTGAGAGGCGGGACCAAAGAGCCAGAGCTCAACCCCCGCAAGCACAATTAGGTGAGTACAATTAGGTGAGTACACACACACACACACGTACGAACGTTCCATTGTACATAAGTTACAAATGATCTACACGGTAAAACGCTCATGCGACGTTCCGTGTACCCCAGACGGTGTTCCGTGTACCCCAAACGGTGTTCCGTGTTCCCCAGACGGTGTTCCGTGTTCCCCAGACGGTGTTCCGTGTTCCCCAGACGGTGTTCCGTGTTCCCCAGACGGTGTTCCGGGTGAGAGTCGGGGCTGGGAAATCCCCCCCAACAATAAAGGGGCTCGACAGACAAAGTCCAGACTATTAAAGTGGAGAGACTGACTGCTGGACGGGTGGGGGGGATTACCCGCCCACCCGCCCACCCACCCTCTCATTCATAAACCCACCCGCTAGAACAACCCACTCCACCACCGCCCACTATCCTCCAATCTATTGACAACCATTCCAAGCTGCCCACCATCCCTCAACCCATCTACCGGCCCACCATCTCACCGCCCACCCGCCCACCGCCAGGGCTGACGCCTCACCGCCCACCTGCCCACCGCCAAGGCTGACGCCTCACCGCCCACCGCCAGGGCTGACGCCTCACCGCCCTCCCGCCCACCGCCTGACGCCTCACCGCCCACCCGCCCACCGCCAGGGCTGACGCCTTACCGCCCACCTCGCTTGTGTCAACATTTCAGTCCCTGAAATATTCACCAAGGAAGTCCAGGAGCCACAGTTATCGACCGGGTACAGAGGACGCTCCTTTGGCGTTCCCTGCTAACGCCCGGCGTTCCCTGCTGACGCCCGGCGTTCCCTGCTGACGCCCGGCGTTCCCTGCTGACGCCCGGCGTTCCCTGCTGACGCCCGGCGTTCCCTGCTGACGCCCGGCGTTCCCTGCTGACGCCCGGCGTTCCCCGCTGACGCCCGACGTTCCCTGCTGACGCCCGGCGTTCCCTGCTGACGCCCGGCGTTCCCTGCTGACGCCCGGCGTTCCCTGCTGACCCCCGGCGTTCCCTGCTGACCCCCGGCGTTCCCTGCTGACCCCCGGCGTTCCCTGCTGACGCCCGACGTTCCCTGCTGACACCGTTACCAGTTGGAAACGGGTAATGCTTCCTCTGATGTTTATACAGTGTTCTCTGATTGTGCCTATGGTACCTCTGCTCTTCACTGGTTCTATTCTGCATTTTCTTCCATATCGTTCACTCCAGTATGTTGTTATTTTACTGTGTAGATTTGGGACCTGACCCTCCAGTATTTTCCATGTATATATTATTTGGTATCTTTCTCGTCTCCTTTCTAGTGAGTACATTTGGAGAACTTTGAGACGATCCCAATAATTTAGGTGTTTTATCTCGTCTATGCGTGTCGTATATGTTCTCTGTATTCCCTCTATTTCAGCAATCTCTCCTGCTCTGAAGGGGGAAGTGAGTACTGAGCAGTACTCAAGACGGGACAACACAAGTGACTTGAAGAGTACAACCATTTTGATGGGATCCCTGGATTTGAAAGTTCTCGTAATCCATCCTATCATTTTTCTGGCTGCCGCAATATTTGCTTGGTTATGCTCCCTAAACGTTAGGTCGTCAGACATTATTATTCCCAAATCCTTTACTTGTTGCTTTCCTACTATGGGCAGATTTGATTGCGTACCTGAGTACCTGGAATTTATCGCTGTTAAACATCATGTTATTTTATGCTGCCCAGTCGAAAACTTTATTAATATCTGATTGTAGTTTTTTTATGTCTTCAACAGAAGACATTGTAATTTTCATGCTGATTTTTGTGTCATCTGCAAAGGATGACACGAAGCTGTGCCTTGTATTTGAGTCTATATTTAGATATGAGAATAAGGAACAGCAGTGGTGAAAGGACTGTACCCTGAGGTACAGAGCTTTTATCTGCGCTCGGGTTCGATGTTACATGATTGACTATTACTCTTTGTGTTCTGTTTGACAGAAAACTGAATTTCCAGCGTCCTACTTTACCAGTTATTTCCATTGACCTCATTTTGTGTGCTATCACTCCATAGTCACATTTATCGAAAGCCTTTGTGAAGTCCGTGTATACAACATCTGCATTGTATTTTTCTTCTAATGCCTCTGTGATTTTGTCGTAATGGTCAAGTAGCTGTGAGAGGCATGATCTTCCTGCTCGAAATCAACGTTGGCCTGGGTTGTGGAGGTCATTGGTCTCCATGTTGGCCTGGGTTGTGGAGGTCATTGGTCTCCATGTTGGCCTGGGTTGTGGAGGTCATTGGTCTCCATGTTGGCCTGGGTTGTGAAGGTCATTGGTCTCCATGTTGGCCTGGGTTGTGGAGGTCATTGGTCTCCATGTTGGCCTGGGTTGTGGAGGTCATTGGTCTCCATGTTGGCCTGGGTTGTGGAGGTCATTGGTCTCCATGTTGGCCTGGGTTGTGGAGGTCATTGGTCTCCATGTTGGCCTGGGTTGTGGAGGTCATTGGTCTCCAAGTTGGCCTGGGTTGTGGAGGTCATTGGTCTCCATGTTGGCCTGGGTTGTGGAGGTCATTGGTCTCCATGTTGGCCTGGGTTGTGGAGGTCATTGGTCTCCATGTTGGCCTGGGTTGTGGAGGTCATTGGTCTCCATGTTGGCCTGGGTTGTGGAGGTCATTGGTCTCCATGTTGGCCTGGGTTGTGGAGGTCATTGGTCTCCATGTTGGCCTGGGTTGTGGAGGTCATTGGTCTCCATGTTGGCCTGGGTTGTGGAGGTCATTGGTCTCCATGTTGGCCTGGGTTGTGGAGGTCATTGGTCTCCATGTTGGCCTGGGTTGTGGAGGTCATTGGTCTCCATGTTGGCCTGGGTTGTGGAGGTCATTGGTCTCCATGTTGGCCTGGGTTGTGGAGGTCATTGGTCTCCATGTTGGCCTGGGTTGTGAAGGTCATTGGTCTCCATGTTGGCCTGGGTTGTGAAGGTCATTGGTCTCCATGTTGGCCTGGGTTGTGGAGGTCATTGGTCTCCATGTTGGCCTGGGTTGTGAAGGTCATTGGTCTCCATGTTGGCCTGGGTTGTGGAGGTCATTGGTCTCCATGTTGGCCTGGGTTGTGGAGGTCATTGGTCTCCATGTTGGCCTGGGTTGTGAAGGTCATTGGTCTCCATGTTGGCCTGGGTTGTGGAGGTCATTGGTCTCCATGTTGGCCTGGGTTGTGAAGGTCATTGGTCTCCATGTTGGCCTGGGTTGTGAAGGTCATTGGTCTCCATGTTGGCCTGGGTTGTGAAGGTCATTGGTCTCCATGTTGGCCTGGGTTGTGAAGGTCATTGGTCTCCATGTTGGCCTGGGTTGTGAAGGTCATTGGTCTCCATGTTGGCCTGGGTTGTGAAGGTCATTGGTCTCCATGTTGGCCTGGGTTGTGAAGGTCATTGGTCTCCATGTTGGCCTGGGTTGTGAAGGTCATTGGTCTCCATGTTGGCCTGGGTTGTGAAGGTCATTGGTCTCCATGTTGGCCTGGGTTGTGGAGGTCATTGGTCTCCATGTTGGCCTGGGTTGTGGAGGTCATTGGTCTCCATGTTGGCCTGGGTTGTGGAGGTCATTGGTCTCCATGTTGGCCTGGGTTGTGGAGGTCATTGGTCTCCATGTTGGCCTGGGTTGTGGAGGTCATTGGTCTCCATGTTGGCCTGGGTTGTGGAGGTCATTGGTCTCCATGTTGGCCTGGGTTGTGGAGGTCATTGGTCTCCATGTTGGCCTGGGTTGTGGAGGTCATTGGTCTCCATGTTGGCCTGGGTTGTAGGTCATTGGTCTCCATGTTGGCCTGGGTTGTGGAGGTCATTGGTCTCCATGTTGGCCTGGGTTGTAGGTCATTGGTCTCCATGTTGGCCTGGGTTGTGGAGGTCATTGGTCTCCATGTTGGCCTGGGTTGTGGAGGTCATTGGTCTCCATGTTGGCCTGGGTTGTGGAGGTCATTGGTCTCCATGTTGGCCTGGGTTGTGGAGGTCATTGGTCTCCATGTTGGCCTGGGTTGTAGGTCATTGGTCTCCATGTTGGCCTGGGTTGTGGAGGTCATTGGTCTCCATGTTGGCCTGGGTTGTAGGTCATTGGTCTCCATGTTGGCCTGGGTTGTGGAGGTCATTGGTCTCCATGTTGGCCTGGGTTGTGGAGGTCATTGGTCTCCATGTTGGCCTGGGTTGTGGAGGTCATTGGTCTCCATGTTGGCCTGGGTTGTGGAGGTCATTGGTCTCCATGTTGGCCTGGGTTGTAGGTCATTGGTCTCCATGTTGGCCTGGGTTGTGGAGGTCATTGGTCTCCATGTTGGCCTGGGTTGTGGAGGTCATTGGTCTCCATGTTGGCCTGGGTTGTGGAGGTCATTGGTCTCCATGTTGGCCTGGGTTGTGGAGGTCATTGGTCTCCATGTTGGCCTGGGTTGTGGAGGTCATTGGTCTCCATGTTGGCCTGGGTTGTAGGTCATTGGTCTCCATGTTGGCCTGGGTTGTGGAGGTCATTGGTCTCCATGTTGGCCTGGGTTGTGGAGGTCATTGGTCTCCATGTTGGCCTGGGTTGTGGAGGTCATTGGTCTCCATGTTGGCCTGGGTTGTAGGTCATTGGTCTCCATGTTGGCCTGGGTTGTGGAGGTCATTGGTCTCCATGTTGGCCTGGGTTGTGGAGGTCATTGGTCTCCATGTTGGCCTGGGTTGTAGGTCATTGGTCTCCATGTTGGCCTGGGTTGTGGAGGTCATTGGTCTCCATGTTGGCCTGGGTTGTGGAGGTCATTGGTCTCCATGTTGGCCTGGGTTGTGGAGGTCATTGGTCTCCATGTTGGCCTGGGTTGTGGAGGTCATTGGTCTCCATGTTGGCCTGGGTTGTGGAGGTCATTGGTCTCCATGTTGGCCTGGGTTGTGGAGGTCATTGGTCTCCATGTTGGCCTGGGTTGTGGAGGTCATTGGTCTCCATGAAACTAGTGACCTGACTCCTGATCACTCACTCAAATACTTTTATTATGTGGGACGTTAGGGCAACTGGTCTATAATTCTTTGCCAATGCTTTGCTCCCTCCCTTGTGTAGAGAGGCAATGTCTGCTACTTTAAGCACATCTGGTATCTCCCCCGTGTCTAAGCTCTTCCTCCACACTATACTGAGTACCTGTGCTACTGGCACTTCACATTTCTTTATAAAAATTGAGTCCACGGGTCCATGAGTCTGGACCCGGGGCTGACTGCATGGGCATATTGTCAATTTCTCTCTCAAAATCTGTCACGCTCGTGTTGATATCAGTTATATTTACAAGGGTTTGGATATCACGCATAAAGAAATTGTGCGGATCTTCCACTTTCATGCTGTTTATAGGAGTGCTAAACATGTCCTCATACTGCTTGTTTAGGTAAGCTGTTACTTCCTACTTCTCATAATACTTACTACCAGGGAAGATGAGGGGAGGGTTGAGTCCGGCCCAAGACCACCATACACCCAGCACAAGACTATCCATTTACGATAGTCGTCTAATTCAGGTCCTCCCCACATCAAGAGTCATTTCTATCCACCCTACAAACGTGCTTGGCGGTCCACAGAATATTTAACTTGTGTGGGAATGTGCGACCTGCACAATTTTGGTATAATTTCAGTTTTTTGGGAATTAATGGGGGAAGAGCCTAGTCTGGTAATCCCAAATGTGGCGACCATGTCCTGGGCGCGTGAGGCAGATTCCCGCCTAGAGTAGTGACGTTGAGATCCCCGGATGCGCAGATATACGTGATTGGTGGAAGGTGCAAGGCTGCAACCTATCAACAGGTAACCTGAGGTCACGTGACTGGCAAGCCGAGCTGCGGTTCACTGGTTCCGAAAACGTCAGTGTTGCTCCAGACACTGGAGGGAGCGGACGTACACGATGGTGCTCCAACATATTGACATAATTTACAGACGTACTATCAAGTTGAGGTAATTCAAGGAGACAACAGATCTCTGAATGACCGGTGGGCTTTCGGAGAAGGTAATTACGTCGGAAGAGGTTGTGCGGGAGGACCTGCTGAGGGTCGTTGCACAGCCTGGCTAAGTGACCAAAGACTTCATCATCGGGTGGAAGGAGGCAGTGGCCGGTGTAGTGTCACCCTCAAAGTCGAGGAGACTGTCCGAGGTCAGTGGAGGTGTCGGTGCAGCCCGTCGTCCTCCAACCCATCCTCCGAACTGACAGTACGGTTTAATACTAAGTGTAATAAGTACAATTTCTGACTGCTAGGAATAGTACATAATTACACTTATTTGTGCCATTACATTTATCTCCCCATATTCGGAGGATGGGCTGCCTCCTAAGGTTTCTCAACGTCAAGAAACATTCAAGCTAAAGTGCCCTTATCCTAACCTACCAGAGGACCCAAAACAGAAAACGGGACAGTACGTCAATTTTGCGAGCCACTACCATTTTCTACTATGACCATTTTTGACCTCAGGTAAAGTATACGTCAAAATGCGACGATCTATTGGGTAGACGTGGGGTTAGTCGGTGACTTAGTGACCAGTGACCTTATGCACCGTTGGTCAGTAGAAGCGTGACTAGTGATGTGCAGTGAAGGAGAGCGAGGCGATCAGTGACAATTTTCACTGCGGGTCAGTGGAGAACAGTGACCAAGAGTATTATTCACCCACGTGAGTGGGCGGTGGATAATGCAGAAGTTTACCTTTTGGGCAGTGTAGCAGCAGAGACTGCAAGAACTATGCGTCGGCTAGCAAGCAGTGAGAGTGACTGGTCAACCTGTCCTCTTAAAAAGAACGTCGCTTTTGGCCATTTGCCTGTATGGCCGAATTTGGACGTAATTTGAAATTGAAAAAAAAATGAAAATAAATTTGGGATTTTTTTTTCAACAACAGTAAGTTAAGGGTCCTCTGATAGGTTAGGTGGGCAGGAAATTCTCATAAAGTTTCAAAACGTTATGAAAAACGTTAATTTAAAGTGTCCTCTCATAACCTCTGCGCGTACGCCGGACGACTCAAATAGAAAACGGAACAGAACGTCACTTTTGTGAGTCGATTTCATTTCAAATTACGTCCAAATTTGGCCATAGTGCGCATACGAGCCAAAAGTGACGTTATTTTTAAGAGGACGGGTTGGACTGAGTGCCGAGTTGTGTGGCCAATTGGTGTGGGGGGCAACTATCCATAGCTACGCGAGGACTCGTTGGTGACAAGAACAACACAATCTGCACAACCTGGTACTACTACCTTGGGGAGCTGGTCCGGAAGACCCTGGAGCTCCGAGGGTACCTGCCGGTGTGGTACAGTGGAGCACCGCTGCGGTACCTCCAGTAGGGAGTCAGTGGCAGTGTGCATGTCTAACACGACAGACAGCCAGCCTGGAGCTGCATCATCACGGACGACGCCTGTATGGAGAAAGGTAACGAGTCGAGTACCTCAAGGGTCGGTATTGGGCCCATTCTGTTACTAGGGTCGGTACTAGGGCCAGTGTAAACGACCTAACGAGAAGGATCAGCACTGAAGACTAATGCAAGATGAAGCATTCTCCAGAGATGATCTGAGAAATGGCCTCTGGACTTTAACCCTGACAAATGAAAGTTATGAGGATAAGGATTAAGAAAGCCTCAAATACAGCATAGAATAAATATAAGGCAAAGTACCACATTTGAAAAAGAGAAAGACCAAGGAGTGGGTATAACTGGAGATCTATCACCAAAGCCGCACATCAGCACAATAACGAGGACAGAATATGCCATGCTGGCCAACGTCCGGTTATACTTAAGTAACATGGACAAGGGTCCCTTCCCAGCACATCCTGTGTGCGACCCATTCTTGAGTATGCTGCCCCAGCATACAACCCCCTAAAGAGACAAAAAACAAAACTAGAAAAGGTTCAGAGACCTTTTATTTTCAACAAGGCTCGTTCCTGAGCTAAGAGGCCTGAGCTGTCAAGAAAGACTAAGGGAACTGGACCTCACCCTACTCGAGAAAAGGAAGAAAAGGGCAGACATGATCACCACATACAACATACTAAGGGAAATTGACAAACTAGTCAGAAAAGCAATTTTCAACGTTAGGAACATTAAACCTCAAAGATATAATAGGAAACTGGAGACAGAACTGAAACACACCTAAGAGTTGCAAATAAATGAAACGGATTAGAAAACGAACCAGTTGAGAACGATTCCATGCACCATTTTCTGTAAATACAAGTACAAGCGAGGGAGCCGGTGGCTGAGCAGACAGAACACTGGACGCGTGATCCTGTGCTCCCGGGTTCGATCCCAGGCGCCGGCGAGAAACGACAAGCAGTTTCTTTCAACCTGATGCCCCTGTTACCTAGCAGTAAATAGGTACCTGGCAGTTAGTCAGCTGTCACGGGCTGCTTTCTGGGGGGTGGAGGCCTGGTCGAGGACCGGGCCGCGGGGACACTAAAGCCCTGAAATCATCTCAAGATAACCTCAAGATACAAGAATATAAAAAAAAGGTGACTGAACTACTGATCGTATGAAGGCGGGGCTTGAGAGCTGACGCTCGACCCAGCAAGCACAAAAGGGTGAGTACATGCAGGTGAGTACACACACACGACAGACAGACAGAGGACAGCTGATTAATGCACTATTTGCTTGGCCCGGCGGACACACATCACTCATTGCTCACACAACAACACAATCACGTGCTTTCCGGGCTCCCTCCCGGCTCTACGTGCTCCCTCGCGGCTCTACGCGCTCCCTCGCGGCTCTACGCGCTCCCTCCCGGCTCTACGCGCTCCCTCGCGGCTCTACGCGCTCCCTCGCGGCTCTACGCGCTCCCTCGCGGCTCTACGCGCTCCCTCGCGGCTCTACGCGCTCCCTCGCGGCTCTACGCGCTCCCTCGCGGCTCTACGCGCTCCCTCGCGGCTCTACGCGCTCCCTCGCGGCTCTACGCGCTCCCTCGCGGCTCTACGCGCTCCCTCGCGGCTCTACGCGCTCCCTCGCGGCTCTACGCGCTCCCTCGCGGCTCTACGCGCTCCCTCGCGGCTCTACGCGCTCCCTCGCGGCTCTACGCGCTCCCTCGCGGCTCTACGCGCTCCCTCGCCGCTCTACGCGCTCCCTCGCCGCTCTACGCGCTCCCTCACGGCTCTACGCGCTCCCTCACGGCTCTACGCGCTCCCTCAGAGTGGCAAACCTTTGACCCTTTTCCAGTTCAGTCTTATCCTTGACTGGATATGGACTCCATGCTGGAGCTGCATACTCCAGGATTGGCCTGACATATGTGGTATATAATGTTCTGAATGATTCCTTACACAAGTTTCTGAATGCCGTTCTTCTATTGGCCAGCCTGGCATATGCCGCTGATGTTATACTCTTGATATGGACTGCAGGGGACAGGTCTGGCGTGATATCAACCCCCAGTCTTTCTCTCTGACTCTTGAATCATTTCATCTCCCAAATGATACCTTGTATCTGGTCTCCTGCTCCCTACACCTATCTTCATTACATTACATTTGTTTGGATTAAACTCTAACAACCATTTGTTGGACCATTCCTGCAGCTTGTTCAGGACTTCTTGAAGCCTCAAGCTGTCTTCCACTGTCTTAATCCTTCTCATAATTTTGGCGCCGTCAGCAAACATTGAGAGGAATGAGTCTATACCCTCCGGGAGATCATTTACGCATATCAGAAAAAGGATAGGTCCGGGTACAGAGCCCTGAGGGACTCCACTGGTGACTTCACGCCAATCTGAGGTCTCACCTCTCTTGAGGTTATCTTGAGGTTATCTTGAGACGATTTCGGGGCTTTTTAGTGTCCCCGCGGCCCGGTCCTCGACCAGGCCTCCACCCCAAGGAAGCAGCCCGTGACAGCTGACTAACACCCAGGTACCTATTTTACTGCTAGGTAACAGGGGCATAGAATGAAAGAAACTCTGCCCATTGTTTCTTGCCGGCGCCTGGAATCGAACCCAGGACCACAGGATCACAAGTCCAGCGTGCTGTCAGCTCGGCTGACCGGCTCCCTCACTGTAACTCTCTGCTTCCTATTGCTTAGGTACTCCCTTATCCATTGGAGCGCCCTATCAGTTACTCCTGCCTGTTTCTCCAGCTTATGCATCAGCCTCTTATAGGGTACTGTGTCAAAGGCTTTCCGACAGTCCAAAAAAATGCAGTCTGCCCATCCTTCTCTTTCTTGCTTAATCTTTGTCACCTGATCGTAGAATTCTATTAAGCCTGTGTACCACAAGATTTAATAGAATCCTGTGGTACAAATTTACCCTCCCTGAACCCATGTTGATGGGTTGTCACGAAGTCCTTTCTCTCCAGATGTGTTACTAGGTTTTTTCTCACGATCTTCTCCATCACCTTGCATGGTATCAAGGACACTGGCCTGTAGTTCAGTGCCTCTTGTCTGTCACCCTTTTTGTACATTGGGACTACATTAGCCGCCTTCCATATTTCTGGTAGGTCTCCCGTTTCCAGTGACCTACTATACACTATGGAGAGTGGCAAACAAAGTGCTCCTGCACACTCTTTCAATACCCATGGTGAGATTCCGTCCGGCCCAACAGCCTTTCTCACGTCCAGCTCCAATAGGTGCGTCTTGACCTCACCTCTTGTAATTTCGAACCCTTCCAAGGTCGCCTGGTTTGCTGCCACCTCTCCTAGCGCCGTGACCTCTCCTTGTTCTATTGTAAAGTCCTCCTGGACCCTCTTGTTGAGTTCTTCACACACCTCTTTGTCATTCTCTGTGTACCTGTCCTCACCCGTTCTAAGTTTCATCACCTGTTCCTTCACTGTTTTCCTCCTGATGTGACTGTGTAGTAGCTTTGGTTCGGTCTTGGCTTTATTAGCTATATCATTTTCATACCTTTTTTCAGTTGCTCTTCTCACACTGACATACTCGTTCCTGGTTCTCTGGTATCTCTATCTAATTTCTGGTGTTCTGTTATTTCGGAAGTTCCTCCATGCCCTTTTGTTCAGTTCCTTTGCTTTCATACATGCCTTATTAAACCATGGATTCTTCTTTTGCTTCTCAGTTTTTTCCTCTCGGGCTGGGACAAACCTGCTTACAGCCTTCCGACACTTTTGGGTGACATAGTCCATCATGTCTTGTTCAAGTGTTCCATCATCACTTGGTTCTGAGTTCTGTGTTCCATTGTATATCCCTTAGGAATTTACTTATCTCCTCATAGTTTCCCTTTCGGTACGCCAGCCCTTTGTTTCCCCAGATCTATTTTGGGGGAGATAATTCCTAGCTGAACCAGGTACTCAAAGTTCAATACACTGCGATCACTCATTCCCAAGGGTGCTTCCATCTTAACTTCCCTTATATCCGACTCATTTAGGGTAAATATCAGATCAAGCAAGGCTGATTCGTCCTCTCCTCTCATTCTTGTCGGTCCCTTGATGTGTTGACTTAGAAAGTGTCTTGTTGCCACATCCAGCAAGAAACTGTGCCTTCAGGAAAGAGCATTAGCTCCTGGATCCCGTCTTTCTAACCTCTGGTTGTTTACAGCAATGACGCCTGTCCCATTTCCCTGTCACATCTAGTTTTAAAATTATGAATAGAGGTTTCCACAACCTGCTCCTTAAGTGCATTCCATTTTCCCACTACTCTCACGCTAAAAGAGAACTTCCTAACATCTCTGTGACTCGTCTGAGTTTCCATCTTCCACCCATGTCCCCTCGTTCTGTTACTATTCCGTGTGAACATTTCATCTATGTCCACTCTGTTAAAGGGGGAGGGTGGAGGGAGGAGGTTGGGGCACGGGGGAGGTTGGGGGAGGGGGAGGGTAGTGGGAGGGAGGAGGGGAAGGGGGGGGACTCACCTGATCACCTGCGGCAGGGGACGAGGTCAGAGCGGGTCGTTGACACTTACCTGAAAGACAAAGGAAAACAAAGATCAGAATTTTCTCTCTCTCTCTCTCTCTCTCTCTCTCTCTCTCTCTCTCACTTACCTCTCCCCCTCTCCCTGCCTATCTCTCCCCCATTCCTCTCCCTTTCTCCATACCTCCCATCTATCATGAAACACACGAACCCCCCCCCCCCACCACAAATTAAACAAGACATATAACAATGTATAACAGGAACGTCTATCACACACATCTGTATTAACTTATCTACATCACCAGAATGTATATTATGTCAGTTTGATCTCAGCCTGTATACATCTCTATGTCTCTACCTCATAATACATGTATACACATGCATATGTAGATCGTACTATGTATGTGGTGTAGGGTGCCTATACATGACACCCTCGTACACAACACAGGGCCATCCATGCCCCAGTGTGGGTACGGGCTCCTGGGTCAGGGGTCTGGGTACGGGCTCCTGGGTCAGGGGTCTGGGTACGGGCTCCTGGGTCAGGGGTCTGGGTATGGGCTCCTGGGTCAGGGGACTGGGTACCGGCTCCTGGGTCAGGGGACTGGGTACCGGCTCCTGGGTCAGGGGACTGGGTACCGGCTCCTGGGTCAAGGGACTGGGTACCGGCTCCTGGGTCAGGGGACTGGGTACCGGATCCTGGGTCAGGGGACTGGGTACGGGCTCCGATGTACAAGAACCGGGTAAGGCGCGCACCACACAAATACACACCAGGGGCCAGATTCACGAAGCACTTACGCAAGCACTTACGAACGTGTACATCTTTCCTCAATCTTTGACGGCTTTGGTTACATTTATTAAACAGTTTACAAGCATGAAAACTTGCCAATCAACTGTTGTTATTGTTATAAACAGCCTCCTGGTGCTTCGGAGCTCATTAACTGTTTAATAATTGTAAACAAAGCCGTCAAAGATTGAGAAAAGATGTATAGGTTCGTAAGTGCTTGCGTAACTGCTTCGTGAATCTGGCCTCAGTCACTCATAAGTATTCTTTTTAAGGTACTTGAGAGACTTGGTACCTGGGAAACTTGTGGCGCATTTAGAAACAAACTTTCCTTGTCTTTGATGCTTGAGATTAGTGAAGGATAATGGTGTCTAAAGTAAGATATCACCAGCACCCTCAACACAGGATAACCTGCACGCTCCAGGTCCTCCTCGACTCTCAGCAGCAGGTGGAGGAGGACCTCGGCTCCCACTCACACTAACTAAATTCTGAAGAAATTTAGAGTAACATAAAATATTTGAATGAATACACGAGTAACTATCAGGTAGGAAGCCGAGGCTCACAGTGAAGGCCACCACCAGGGTGCCACATGTGGCAGGTGAGGGCCACCTGCCTCATGTGGCACCCTACACACACACACACACACACACACACACACCACCCCAAGCCCTCCCTCCTCCACCAATCCCCCCGTGCCAGGTCCCCCCAGCTCCCACTCACCCCAGATCCCAAAGGTCCCCCCCAGAAAAGAAGCAGAAGAGAGTCAGTTTCAGGGTGATGTACTCGAACATAGATGGGATCACAAGCAAGACAAGTGAACTAAGGAAAAGAGCACAAGAAGTTAACCCAGATGTAATCGGACTCACTGAAACAAAACTCTCTGGAATCATAACGAATGCCGTGTTTCCCCAGGAGTATACAGTAATAAGGAAAGAGAGGGAAGGTAGAGGAGGAGGCGGAGTGGCCCTACTCATGAGAAGGGAATGGAGTTTTAAGGAGATGGCCATCCCGGGCTGTGAGGAGTTCAGAGACTACATAGCAGGCACCATAACAATGGGAGGACCAAGAATAGTAGTAGCAGTAATATACAACCCTCCACCAAATGACAGGAGACCCAGTCAAGAGTATGAAAACAACAACAAGGCAGTTAACACTATAATTGAGAGGGCAGCCTCTGCTGCCTGTAGAAATAGATCCCACCTGCTCATCATGGGCGACTTCAATCACGGAAAGATTGACTGGGAGAACAAGGAACCGCATGGAGGCGAGGATACGTGGAGAGCCAAACTATTGGAGGTGGTGACAAGCAACT
Source organism: Procambarus clarkii (assembly GCF_040958095.1). NCBI lineage: Eukaryota > Metazoa > Arthropoda > Malacostraca > Decapoda > Cambaridae > Procambarus > Procambarus clarkii. Next base: position 23,093,441 of record NC_091186.1, read on the forward strand.
TTTTAACGCAGCATGTCGGAGAACCCACAAGGATGAGAGGCAATGACGAACCAGCGAGACTCGACCTAGTCTTCACTCTGAACGACTCCGACATAAGAGAAATCGGTTTTGAGGACCCAGTAGGAATGAGCGACCACAGTGTACTGGTGTTTGAGTACTTGATTGAAGAAGGGTTATTGAACTCGAGGAGGGATACCGAAACCAAAAGGTTAGCATACCGAAAGGGAAACTATGAGGGGATAAGAAAATTCCTAACAGATATAGCATGGGAAACAGAGCTCAGGGGAAAGACGGCCCAAGATATGATGGATTACATCACGCAGAAGTGCAAGGACGCAGCAAACAAGTTTGTCCCAGTCCAAAAGGAAAACAGAGAAATGAAGATGAGAAACCCATGGTTTAATCAAAGATGTAGGCTAGCTAAGCAGCAAAGTAAAAGGGCATGGAGAAACTATAGGAATAACAGGACACTGGAGAGCAGAGAAAGATACCAGAATGCCAGGAATGAATATGTCAGGATGAGAAGAGAGGCAGAAAGACAATACGAAAATGACATCGCAAGCAAGGCAAAGACTCAGCCTAAATTGTTGCATAGCCACATTAGGAGAAAAACAACAGTAAAGGAACAGGTTATGAGATTAAGGATAGGGGCGGAAGGATTCACTACAAATGACAAGGAAGTGTGTGAGGAATTGAATAAGAAATTCCAGGAGGTCTTCACCTTAGAACAAGGAGAAATTCCAGAGGTAAGTGAGGGAATAGCTAACCAGGAACCACTGGAAGAGTTTGAGATTACCAGTGGGGAAGTAAGGAAGTGTTTACTAGAGTTGGACGTGACGAAGGCTATAGGCCCAGATGGAATCTCCCCTTGGGTTCTAAAGGAAGGAGCAAGAGAACTGAGCCTACCACTCTCCATAGTGTATAACAAATCACTGGCAACAGGGGAACTGCCAGATACTTGGAAAGCAGCTAACGTAGTCCCGATATACAAGAAAGGGGATAGACAGGAGGCACTGAACTACAGGCCAGTGTCCCTAACCTGCATACCATGCAAGCTGATGGAGAAGATTGTGCGAAAAAAACTAGTGGAGCATCTGGAGCGAAGGAACTTTGTAACACAGCATCAACATGGGTTCAGGGATGGCAGGTCCTGCCTCACAGGGTTACTTGAATTCTACGACCAGGCAACAAAAATAAGGCAAGAAAGAGAAGGGTGGGCAGACTGCATATTTTTGGATTGTCAGAAAGCCTTTGATACAGTGCCACACAAGAGGCTAGTGCAAAAGTTGGAGATGCAGGCTGGAGTGAGAGGGAAGGTACTCCGGTGGATAGAGGAATACCTAAGCAACAGGAGACAACGAGTCTGTGTGAGGGGTGAGGTCTCAGATTGGCGAGACGTCACAAGTGGAGTCCCGCAGGGGTCAGTCCTTGGACCTATACTGTTTCTGGTATATGTAAATGATCTCCCAGAGGGTATAGATTCGTTCCTCTCAATGTTTGCCGACGATGCAAAAATTATGAGGAGGATTGAAACAGAGGATGATAGTAGGAGGCTACAAGATGACCTGGATAGACTGAGTGAATGGTCCAACAAATGGCTGTTGAAGTTCAACCCGAGTAAATGCAAAGTAATGAAACTAGGCAGTGGAAACAGGAGGCCAGGCACAGGATACAGAATAGGAGATGAAGTACTTAATGAAACAGACAGAGAGAAAGATCTAGGAGTTGATATCACACCAAACCTGTCTCCTGAAGCCCACATAAAGAGAATAACGTCTGCGGCATATGCGAGGCTGGCTAACATCAGAACGGCGTTCAGGAACCTGTGTAAGGAATCATTCAGAATCTTGTACACCACATATGTAAGACCAATCCTGGAGTATGCGGCCCCAGCATGGAGCCCGTACCTTGTCAAGCACAAGACGAAGCTGGAAAAAGTCCAAAGGTATGCTACTAGACTAGTCCCAGAACTAAGAGGCATGAGTTATGAGGAAAGGCTGCGGGAAATGCACCTCACGACACTGGAAGACAGAAGAGTAAGGGGGGACATGATCACAACCTACAAAATCCTCAGGGGAATCGACCGGGTAAACAAGGACGAACTTTTCAACACTGGTGGGACGCGAACAAGGGGACACAGGTGGAAGCTGAGTACCCAAATGAGCCACAGAGACGTTAGAAAGAACTTTTTCAGTGTCAGAGTAGTTAGCAAATGGAATGCATTAGGAAGTGATGTGGTGGAGGCTGACTCCATTCACAGTTTCAAATGTAGATATGATAGAGCCCAATAGGCTCAGGAATCTGTACACCAGTTGATTGACGGTTGAGAGGCGGGACCAAAGAGCCAGAGCTCAACCCCCGCAAGCACAATTAGGTAAGTACAATTAGGTAAGTACACACACACACACACACACACACACACACACACAAGGAGGTCTTCTGTTCGCGCCCCTGTTCCAGGAGGTCTTCACAATAGAACAAGGTGAGGTCACTGTGCTAGGAGAAAGGGAAGTGAACCAGGCAGCCTTGGAAGGGTTCGAAATTACGAGAGAGGAGGTCAAGAGACACCAGCTGGATTTGGATGTTAGAAAGGCTGTTGGTCCAGACGAAATCTCACCATGGGTACTGAAAGAGTGTGTAGAGGCACTTTGCTTGCCACTCTCCATAGTGTATAGTAGGTCACTGGAGACGGGAGACCTACCAGAAATATGGAAGACGGGGAATGTGGTCCCAATATACAAAAAGGGTGACAGACCAGAGGCACTGAACTACAGGCCAGTGTCCTTGACTTGCATACTATGCATGGTGATGGAGAAAATTGTGAGAAAAAACCTAGTAACACATCTGGAGAGAAGGGACTTCGTGACAAATCGCCAACATGGGTTCAGGGAGGGTAAATCTTGCCTTACTGGCTTAATAGGATTCCACGACCAGGTGACAAAGAATTAAGCAAGAAAGAGAAGGATGGGCCGACTGCATTTTTTTGGATTGTCGGAAAGACTTTGACACAGTACCAGATAAGAGGCTGGTACATAAGCTGGAGAAACAGGCTGGAGTAACTGGTAGGGCGCTCCAGTGGATAAGGGAGTACCTAAGCAATAGGAAGCAGAGAGTTACAGTGAGGAGTGAGACCTCAGATTGGCGTGAAGTCACCAGTGGAGTCCCACAGGGCTCTGTACTCGGACCTATCCTGTTTCTGATATATGTAAGTGATCTCCCGGAGGGTATAGACTCATTCCTCTCAATGTTTGCTGACGACGCCAAAATTATGAGGAGGATTAAGACAGAGGAGGACTGCTTGAGGCTTCAAGAAGACCTAGACAAACTGAAGGAATGGTCGAACAAATGGTTGTTAGAGTTTAACCCAAGCAAATGTAATGTAATGAAGATAGGTGTAGGGAGCAGGAGGTCAGATACAAGATATCACCTGGGAGATGAAATTCTTCAAGAGTCAGAGAGAGAAAAAGACTTGGGGTGGATATCACGCCAGACCTGTCTTCTGCAGCACATATCAAGAGGATAACATCAGCGGCCTATGCCAGGCTGGCCAACATAAGAACGGCATTCAAAAACTTATGTAAAGAATCATTCAGAACTTTGTATACCACATATGTCAGGCCAATCCTGGAGTATGCAGCCCCAGCATGGAGTCCATATCTAGTTAAGGATAAGACTAAACTGGAAAAGGTTCAAAGGTTTGCCACCAGACTAGTACCCGAGCTGAGAGGTATGAGCTACGAGGAGAGACTACGGGAATTAAACCGTAGACACTTCGCTGGAAGACAAAAGAGTTCAGAGTGGTTGACAAATGGAATGCATTAGGAAGTGATGTGGTGGAGGCTGACTCCATACACAGTTTCAAGTGCAGATATGATAGAGCCCAATAGGCTCAGGAACCTGTACACCTGTTGATTGACGGTTGAGAGGCGGGACCAAAGAATCAGAGCTCAACCTCCGCAAGCACAACTAGGTGAGTACAACTAGGTGAGTACACACACCTTGACTATCACACACACCTTCACTATTACACACACACCTTGACTATCTCACACACCTTCACTATTACACACCTGTCAAGGAACCCCCAGGAATGAGGGAGAAACGATGAACCAGCGAGACTCGACCTAGTCTTTACTCTGAATGAGTCCGACATAAGGAAAATTGACTTCGAGGCCCCAGTAGGAATGAGCCATCACAGTGTACTGACTTTTGAGTATCTGGTCGAAGAAAGAGAATTGAAAACAAAAGACTAGCATTCTGTAGGGGAAACTATAAGGGGATAAGAAAATTCTTAATGGATAATTGTAGGCATCCTTGAGTCTCGGGAGACTATAGAGTTGCGCCCTGGTTGTCAATCCTGGAGCAGCGTCTGGTGTGACTGATGAGGCCAATCCGAGAGTGGCAGTCCATCCCACACCGAGCACAAACGAAGTCTGATTCTGGTTTGTCTTCCTGGCTACCGGCTTTCCTTCTCTGTCTCTTTGCCTCCGATTGCTTGGCAAGTGACTCCTCGAACTTGGAGAGTCCTCTCTGTATAGACTGCCTCCAGGCTGAACGGTCTGTGGCCAGTGTTTCCCTCGTAGCAAGATCGACGTCCATGGCTTTCAGGTTCCTTATGCATACGTCTTTGTACCGTAGCTGGGGCTTGCCTGTTGAACGCTTTTCCTGCATCAGCTCTCCATACAGGAGATCCTTGGGTACCTGCCGTCGCCCATTCACACCACGTGCCCAAGACAGCGCATTCGCCTCTGCTTCAGCATTGTGTACATGCTGGTGATTATAGCTCTCCCCTGGGCGCTGTTGTTTGTTACCTTATTCTGCCAGGTGATGTCCAAGATATGTCAGAGGCAGCACACGTGGTAGGCATTCAGCTGTCTTTATTGACGAGTGTGGAGTGTCCAAGACTCACTGCCATATAGGAGTGCTCAGGACACAGGCTCTGTAAACCTGAATCTTTGTATACTCAGTTAGCCTATTTTTGGCCAACACTCTCTTTGTCAGTCTGGACATAGTAGTAGATGCCTTACTGATGCGTTTTTTTTAGCTCCGTATCAAGAGAGAGGGAGTCAGAGATTGTGGAGCCCAGGTACACGAAGTCGGGAACGACTTCCAGTTTGTAATCAGAGATGCCGATGTCTGGTGGCGAGTCCACTCTGTGTCCCATGACCTGTGTTTTCTTTAGGCTAATGGTGAGTCCAAAAGGCTCACAGGCTTCGCTAAAGCAGGTCATGAGCCGTTAGAGGTCTTTGGCTGAGTGGGCAGTGACTGCTGCGTCGTCGGCAAAAAAGAAGTCGCGCAGACTCCTCAGCTGAACCTTCGTCTTGGCTCTCAGCCTGGCGAGGTTAAAGAGCTTCCCATCCGACCTGACCCGGAGGTAGATGCCTTCCGTGGCAGATCCGAAGGCGTGATGCAGCATAACTGTTAAGAAAATCCCGAATAGGGTTGGAACCCGGGCCCCAGCTTGCTTTACTCCACTTCGGATGTCGAAGGTGTCTGATGTTAGGCCATCAAAGACCACGGTGCCCTTCATGTTCTTGTGAAAAGATCTGATGATGCTGAGGAGCCTGGGTGGGCATCTGATCTTGGGGATGATCTTGAACAGGCCATCCCTGCTGACGAGGTCGAAGGCCTTCGTCAGATCTATGAAGGCTACAAAGAGTGGCTGCTTCTGTTCCCTGCATTTCTCCTGCAGTTGTCTGAGGGAAAAGACCATGTCGATGGTGGACCTGTTAGCTCTGAATCCGCACTGAGATTCTGGATAGATTCTCTCTGCAAGTACTTGGAGGGAAAAGAGGTGTTGTGTGCGCTCCATTAAAATCTTAGAATTTTACCGGGATTTCTTAGGATTACAGCCATGGATTACTGTTTACAGACATCACAAAGTGCATAGTGACCCTTTGGAAAGTTGAATAGTCATTAACAATGGAACTTTGTGTTAAATAGAGAATAAAAGAGGGACCACGTGGGGAGCCAGTGCCACGAGGCTCTGTGTACATGCGTTTAGTCGGTATATGAAATATAGTGAACAGTGATACGTGGAACAGTGAAGTGGAATAGGTAACACAACACACATATAAGCTGGAAGTGTAAGAGAATCGTGCATAAAATATTAGAAATATAGAACATTAGAAATATAGAATAGTGGCAAGAGACGGCATCACGCACGGCTGTGTTTACACCAGCCACGAGGCCTACCCCAGGGTATGGCAAGTCCCTCACTGATAATATACCGACATATATAGCGTAATATGGAAATGTGGATCGAGGAATAAGTAATAGAGTGAGTGCATACCAATGTAAACCAGAAATTAGGCAGAAAATGCCTTGTAATAATACAAGCAAATAATAAATCAGTGTTATAAAACAAGTAACTGGAAACTGGTGGCATCCATCCAGGGACGACAATGGTCAACTGGACACCACACTTGGACTATCCTTTCTACCATACTCTAAGTACCTGACCATAAAGTTTGAACAAATGAACAAACATAATATCACAAATATACAGTATACATATAATATAAATATTTAATATAATACTATAAATAGTAAAATTACTTAAGTAACAAGGGATTCATACAGTGAAGCACAAATACAATACATCAGACAATGGAGGTGTGTGGCAAGTGTTTAGTAGCATTTGGAAGACGTATTATAGGCGTCAAGTGTTGCGTCTATAATGCAACTTTCCACCTGGGCTGTGCAGAATTATCTACAGCATGCACAAACAGCCAAGGATTATACTGGGTGTGCAAAAATGACAGGTTAATATGGGAAAACATAACGCAACTGATGAATGCCATACCCGTTACACAGAGATCATCATTCACAGACAAGCTACCAGTGATATATGTGGTCCGTGAAAAGCCAACACTGGATAACGACCAAGACTCAGGAGCAGGTAGTTTAGAGAACCGCAGCAGTAGTGTGGAGGAAGAGGGTATTGTGGTACACAACAACAGCAATATTACAGAGCCAGGTAATATAAACAATGAGAGCAACAGTGAGACAGAGTGCATAAATGAAGGAATTGGCACGAAAAACGGAGATGGCTCCAATAAATAGGCGGTCAAGACAGACACAAGTATAAATATCCTGAAAAAATGTTAAAACTGCAAATATTTGCAAATTCTATGCACAAGGAATATGCAAATATGGGAAATTAGGTGCAAAATGCACTTTTCTGCATCCTCGAAAATGCAGGAACATGTTGGCGAGGGGTACATGCCGTTTTGGAATGTAGATACTTCCACCCTAAATTGTGTAAATTCTCAATTGGGGACAGAAAACTGTTACAATCTTCAGTGTCAGGAATTCCACATGAGAGGTACACAGCGTTATAGACGAGAAGATCAATATGACACTACTGGAAATTTTTTAGAGGATGGCAGAAACAGAATAGAACATAAAAGAGAGAGAAACAGTCAGATAGAACCACTACAGGATTACTGAGGGGGAGGGAGATACCCACAAGACTGGAATACAAATTATCAACAAGTACACAGGTGCTACACCACACAACAACTGCACTACTACCAAAACTGGACGAACCATTACCAAAACAACACACCCTGGACCTGGGAGGAGAGGGGGGGGGGAGAACTACCAAAGCCCAACAGAATTGACACGCAATATGGCAAGTCATTCATATTTACAAACATACAAGGCCTAAAATCAAAATCAAGAAATAAAGTTAAGTTCATAAATGGCCTCCTAATAGAATCGAACTCGATATTTGGTGCATTTACAGAAACGCACACAAAAGACCACATGGATAGTGAAATCTGGATCCCAAATTATGATGTATATAGATGTGACAGAGTAATTAGGTCAAGTGGAGGAGAAGGTCTGTATATTAAAGAGGAGCTGGCATGCACAGAGCTCCTAAACTCGACCAATGAGGTGGTAGAGGTACTTGGAATCAAGGTAGAAAATATAAATCTAATTATTATTCTAATATACAAACCGCCAGATACAACAGTTGAGGAATTCACTGAACAGATCCACAAAATAGGGAATATCCTTGATAACCTATCAAACCCAGTACCAGATATTATCTTCCTTGGAGACTTCAATCTACCCAGTTTACAATGGAGAATAGTAAACAATAACATTATAGCAGGAAATCAACCTGGAAATAACCAACCACAGGTCAGAGAGCTACTGAGATTCTGTGACAAATTCTCACTCAGTCAGCAGATTACAGAACCAACTAGGAACGAGAACACGCTGGACCTGATATTCACGAACAATGAGGAGCTAATCAGAGGCATTACACTCTCAGACACTACGTACTCGGACCACAAGCTAATTGAAGTGCAAACTAACATTAATAACGGTAGTAGGCCCAAGAGAAACAACAAGCGAGAAGGGTTATTTAATAAATTAAATTTTAATAATAAAAGGATAGACTGGGAGAAAATAAACAGGGAACTTACAAACATTCCATGGGAAAATGTTCTAAGTAATAAAAATCCTACACAAGGCATAGAAGAACTGACTTCTGAAGCATATGAAGTCTGTCTGAAACATGTTCCTTTGAGGAAAGCTAGAAAGAGATCCAACGTAGAAAGAGAACGCAGACGACACTACAAAAGAAGAAAAAAGTTAACGGAAATGCTTAAGCAGACACGACTTTCCATACAAAAAAGGAATAATTTAAACAGGGAGATTGAAGAAATGAACAGAGACTGAAGCATTCATATCAGACTGAAGAAAGGCAACTAGAACAGAAAGAAATTCAAAAAAATAAAGAAAACCCCAAAATATTACTTCACATGTGCTAAATCAAAAGCAAAAACCACGGCCAGTATCAGTGTCAGAGTAGTTAAGAGGTGGAATACATTAGGCAGTGATGTGGTGGAGGCTGACTCCATACACAGTTTACAATGTAGATATGATAGAGTCCAGTAGGCTCAGGAACCTGTACACCTGAACTCCTCAGGCTCAGACACAGGCAACCAGAATACTCCTCTGGCTCAAATCATATCCTCGTTGAGAGGCACATTGCCTCTCAATCTGAGGATATTTAGGCGCTTGGTTACTTTGATACCGTATGGACGTCAGGGGGTTGGATCCTGAGGCTCATATTTGAAATAAGCAGTCTGTGTTCTGTCCAGCCATCTGTGCCACAGATATCCTGTCTGTCTTTCCTACAGACTCGGAACTTTATGCTATTCTCTATGCTCTTCGTCTCCTGCTTTCTCGTTGTCAGTCTTCCTTTGTGGTTGTTGTTGACTCTCGTAGTGCCCTCATGGCTCTCGGGTCCTTTAATCCGGTTCATCCAGTAGTTGTCGAGATCCAGCATTGGCTGTTTCTCGTTCACAGTAAATTTAAGTCGGTTGAGTTTTGTTGGGTTCCCAGCCATATTGGCGTGTCTTTAAATGAGCGTGCGGATGCTGCCGCTAAGGAAGCTGTCCGCTCTTGTCCCATCTCTCGTAAAGGCATTCCGTATTCCGACTTTTACCCGGTTATCCATTCCTCAGTCCTTACCCGTTGGCAGGCTTCTTGGTTGTCTGTTACTGGTAACAAGCTACGTACTCTTAAATGTTGTGTTTCCTCGTGGCCGTCCTCCTTCCACCGTAACCGGCGGTGGGAAACAGCTCTGGCGAGGTTGCGTATTGGCCATACTCGCTTAACCCATGGTCACTTGATGGAGCGCCGCCCTGCTCCTTATTGTCCTAGTTGCATTGTCCCTCTTACGGTCGTGCATGTCCTTCTTGAATGTCCTGACTTCCAGGACAAGCGTGTGTCTTGCTTTCCGACCGCCCCTCGCGGTCACCTGTCCCTCGATAGAATTCTTGGTGACTCGGATACTTTTGATATCGTTCGCCTTATGCGTTTTTGTTCTCGTATTGGCATCCTTGGTGATATTTAGCGCCCTCTGATTATTTTGCGTATTTGATGGTGCTACATAGCCTTCCCGGTTTGGTGCCTTCTTTTGATAATTACTTACTTACTTACTTTCCTACAGACTATTATATAGTCAAATAGGTGCCAGTGCTTTGAGTGTGGGTGCATCCAGGGTGTTCTGTTACATTAAGGTAGACAGAGCAGTGTTTCTGATCAGATCATTTACTGCACGTGGCCTCAAGTGCAGATGTAGTGTTGTTACTGTTACTCGATGCCATTTCCACTGATGACTCCCTCACACGCCACATGGCCAGTGCCACCTCTCACGATGAGGTCGCCAAGAACGACCAGCTTGTCTGTATTAACCTACTGACTTTAACAAGGTTCAACTTATCTGTAAATGTAACAGATAGAAAGTGACTCCGAGTGCCAGAGTTTTTCAGCAGGTGGATGTAACACTCGGTAGACTTATGATGTTGTTGGAGTCCATCTACCAGAGATATTTTGTTGTTGTCTTTGACACTCAACAAATGAGACGCCTCGTCCAGTGGAGAAGACAGTGATAGGGGAAAATTTTTTTAGGTAAATTCAAGCCATAGCAAGTGTATTTTTCATAAGGGATGGCAACACTTGGTTGACGCCAAGTGTTGCCTGCGGGTGGGTAGCTGTGCTCTCTGTAGCGTAGAGCATTTACTGCATAATTAAGTATTCAAATCTTTACAAATTAAGCGAGGTCTGGTACTCTAATAATTGGGTTCCGTTTGAATATTTCTTTGATGGTTAATAATAATACAGAAGACGCATTTGTTTTCATACACTTCTTGATAATCTGAATTAATTTAGTAATTTAGCCTGGCTTCTCTCTTAGGATTACATTCTGAATCAAAGTTGAAACAACGTGGTGTTTAACATCGTTTATAGTTCAGATATCTATTACCTCCTTTCTCCAGAACACTGTTCTTGACGTATTATGATAGTTAACACATGAGATTAATATGTTTAATGCAAATTATGTGATAAAAGGTAGCTTTTGTTATGGCAACATGAGCTTAATATTCAGAGTTACAAACACCTGCAAATCCAGTAAAAAAAGTTTTGGACAGCTATGAGTCACAAAGACCATATGTTGAATATTTGTATATATAATAGAGGATATTTTCCACAGGAGACACACATGGAAGCACTAAATGTTAAAATGTTAACTGTTGAATGTTAAAATTGGAAATTGATTGAACAACACTTATCAATGTAAAATGGAAACAAATAATTCAAAGACATCAATCCTTTGTTTTAGTTCAAGAGGGAATAAATGTAACTTTTTATACACACAAGTTACGTGCAGGAAGAGAGACATTGCATTAACTAGTTGGTAACTAGAGAGACAAGACTTAGGAGCTGAAGCTCAACTCTGCTAGTTCATCCAGGTGAGCACACACACAAGCACGCCAGGTCATGCGTGCCACCAGGTCATGCATGGCATCAATGGCACAAGGTAATGGTTAGCACGTCCAGGGTTCCAGGTCATGCTGGGCACTTGGAGGGCCCATGAGAGAGAGGGCATACCTTGGGGGTCCTCTGGCTGGCCCTCGGCGTTGTAGTAGGCCCAGACCATGAGCTTCTCCAGGATGGAGGAGCCGGAGGAGAGCTCCTCGGAGGAGCCATAGAGGTCCTCATCACACTCCTCCAACAGGGGCTGGTTGAAGTAGAAGCCGTCCTCCTCGCACAGGAGGGAGGAGGAGCCCGGCCCGCCTCCCTCACCCTCAGACAGCACCAGGTTCCGCCGGGCCACCAGGGGAGGTCGGGCCCCATGGAGGCACCGCGTGGGCAGTGAGCGGGTCTTGAGTTCCTCGCCTACCCCACCTACCATCGCTGCTGGGGCAGATGCACCCCGCTCGTGGCTCACGGTCACCGCCATGTCCGGGGCGGTGCTGTGAGGGTCCCGGGGCAGCGACCAGCACCCAGGCCCCGGCACACTTCCAGCCAAGTATCCTGAGGAGCTCACCACTGTGGGCACTGGCTCCCCCACCGCCTGCTGACTGAGGCTGGTGGGGCAGGAGAGGCTGCCTGTGCCCCCCAGGGGCGAGCGGGCTGCTAGGGAGGACAGGAAGGAAGGGGGAGGGAGATCGTCAGGGCCAAAGATGGAGGGCGGGAGCCCGGCAGCACCCACCCGAGGGTTGGGAGGCGGCCGGTACATGGGGACAGGTTGAAAAGGTGGGTAGCGGTAGGGTGGGGGCTGCGGTGCGGCAGGGCGGGGGGCCAGGCCTACCAGAGGGGTGGCGGTCAGGAAGTGAGGCATGGGGCCCTGGGCGAGGCCCGGCAGGGGCTGAGGGGCACATGACAACACAGAGGTGACTGAGCCCTGTGACACTGACTGCCCACTGCTCGTAACCTGTGTCTGCTGCTGCTGCTGGTGGTGGTGCTGCTGATGGTGCTGCTGTTGCTGTTGCTGCTGCTGCTGCTGCTGCTGCTGCTGCTGCTGTTGTTGCTGCTGCTGCTGCTGCTGCTGCTGCTGCTGCTGTTGTTGTTGTTGCTGCTGCTGTTGCTGCTGCTGGTGGGTGAGGCGGGTGAGGGAGGGGGCAGGCGAGAGCGTGGGCCTGGGCGGCGCTGCAGGGAGAACAGGTCGAGGGTGAGTATAGGGTGTTGGGGCTGGCAGTGGTGGGCGCGGCGGCTGGTAGAGGCCATCGTCGTCACCGGCGTCGGCAGGCACCATGGTGGCAGTAGTATGGTGGTGGTGGGAGGGGGCGGCACTCTGGCCACGAGGCGCGCAACCACCACTACCTCACCATAACTAACACCCACTCACAACATCTTCACCATCACTACACAATTATCACTAGTAATTAGATTAATATTCCCTGGAAAACAAAACACGAAACATTAGGGTATTCAAGAGCATTATTAGTGGAATATAATCAACAAATAAGAACAATATTATATCAAGAAGCATACAATATCAATAGGTCAACGACAAATATATTTGTAACTGGGCTAAACTGCCCAAAGTGATGGGACAAGCTTACTCTCTTCCTATTTCTCCCGTAATGATAAAATTTGCTACTTTGAGCTATCCCTGTGATTTTGAGGTGCACCAACTACCCAATCCGTAGTCTCAAATAACACATTGTCTTCTGATGCTGTAATCCCCAACGGACAATACACAGGGAAGTATGGAAAGTAGCGGCTCACAAACAACCGTTTTCTATGGGTGGGTCAGTTAGGTTAGGTCAGTGATTTGGGTTCCCACGTTATAGGAAGCAGTTGTTTGTTGTGGCAACTCAAGAGGACAGGTTAAACTATCATTATACCGGTGGCGTGATCACTTCAACCCAACAAAAAGCGTGAAGAGGGACGACAGTACAATAGTAATCAAATCTGAAACAATTTGGCTACAACCAACACTCAAAATGTCACCTAGTGATGCAAACACTTCAACACCACCACTTGGGCTGGACCGTAGAGCGACGTACTTGCTTCATGCAAGTCAACGTCCAATCCCGAACCGTCCAAGTGGTTGGGCATCATCCCTTTCCCTTTCCCACCCCCGTTCCATCCCAAATCTTTATCCTGATCCCTTCCAAGTGATATATAGTCTAATGGCTTGGCACTTTCTCCTGATAGTTCCCCTTTCCGTCTATCATTTTAGGCTAAAAGATTATGGACACCGAGTGACATAGAGAGTCACGGAGACGGCAGATGTGAGTATGGGCGTGAAGTAAGTGTGGAGGCCATGAGCCAATCAAGACAATGACAGAGTGATGACGCCACCACTACGGTACTATACAAGCCACTACCAGTGTGTCAGCGATGTATACACCGAGAGGTGTAACCCACTTCTCGGTGTACGTACACTGAGTTTACTTTAGTCCTGGACTATGTTCAGGACTAAAAGTTGACTTGTTGGTTGGTCAGTAAGCTGTTGTTATCACCTAAATAACCTTCCAGAGGTTGAGAGGCGCTAACAGTAAACCAAGCCAGTGTTAGTTACTAGGGTACCTGAAGTTGCAGCTACACCTCTCAGGTCCAGAAGAGACTTTTGACTTCAGCGTTTTGGTGAAGGCTTCTGTGGTCTAGCAGGAAACAACATCAGATGGGAGATGGCCCGTTAAAAACGGATCTCCAGGGAAGATTTGGAAGATCATGAGAGAGCGCTCACCAGGGCAGATAAAGAAGTTTGCAAGGGGTTATAGCAACTGCCAGAGCAACACATTCCCAGACCTGACACGCTGTATTTTTATGAAATTTAGTAATAAAAATATGATGAATTAGTAAAAATTATTAAAGTTGTCTATGCAACAGCCCTGATAGGTTAGGTGGGGCGCTTGGGTTTGCACATTTCTAGTTGGCTAAAACAATTGATTTTTTTTACGTAGATGTGTGTAATTTGTATGCAAACTTGAACTAGTAAAAAACATAAAACAAATTTGCTGTAGCGCCTTACAAGTGACACATGCAAGGCAAGGCAGGTGGTCGATGCGATGACAAGCCTTGAACTATAAAATCTTACTTAGTGGCAATCGCATTATTTTCCCGAGTGATTTTCTGTGAAACATCTATATCTATAAAAGAAAATAAACGTTTGTCGGAGGTTTGAGGCCAGACACAGGGCTTCACTCAACTTTTCAGAGGAGGTTGAGATAAAGATAGAAATACAGAGATAAACTTTAAGAAATATTGGCATATATAGCAACCCCACCTCTGACTTTCATGAAGTCATGACTGAAATAGAGGTTGAGTTTTCCGTAGAGTTGTTTAGGAGTTTTTTTTTAGTGCTTCATAACACTATACTCCTCTTCATATAGTCTAGGGTAGATGCAGATGTCCCTAAATGTGTTAATAAAAATAGTGCTTCATAATTTTAACTTTTCAAAGAGAGAGAGACTGGGGGGGGGGGGGGATGTAGGAAACGGGGGAGAAAGGTTGAGAGGGAGAGAAAAGTGGAAAGTGGGGAGAGGGGGGGAATAAGAGAAGAGAGAGAGGTGGAGAGCCTGGGCACAGCCACTTTCCCAATCTAGTACGAAATATTACAGGAACAAAAGTGGATATGTTAAAAAAACAACTAGACAAGTTTCCGCAGGAAGTGCCGAACCAACCGCGTTGAAATTGATATACGGGCGTGGCGGCCACTGCCAGCAACAATTTACCAGATTAAGCAATCACAAGTCAAGCATGGCCCCTGGGCGGCCTTTGGAAACAGAAGAATGCTCAAAACCTACTCCAGGTATATTCCAGGTTCAGCTGCTCAATGTTCTCGATAACCTCCAGAGTAGTGAGTTAGATGGAATATGACAAACACCTTGAAGGATCTCCAGCATCAAGTCAAAGGGAACTCCAGAGTCAATGATTGTGTTGGAGATAAGTTGTCTCCAAGAGGCTGCAGAATTGATTTCCGTCAGAATTTATCACGCTAGTTGATCATAACAGAGTTCGAACCTAGTATAATGAGCTTGATCCCATTGCCTGACTTCAAACACTGTTTACTGTATTCACCAGGTCTGCAACCATCAGTACCCCACGCACACCAGCATCACAGGTGCCACTACACTCCGCAATACTGACATCTATAACAGGCAACAACCAGAACAGGTCAGAACAAACTCAATATGCCGACATACAGGGACTAAAACAATGCCGAAAAATAAATTACTGTTCATAAATCGCCTCCTCACAGTATTTAGAGCTTTCACAGAAATCCATACAGGGGAACTTTGGACTGTGAGATCTGGATACCAGGATATAACCTATACAGGTGTGATAGAGTAAAGAGGTCCCATAGAGGAGTGGGTCTGTATATTAGGGAAGACCTTGTATGCTTGGAGCTCCTTAACTCTACAAATGAGGTGGTAGAGGTACTGGGAGTAAAAATAGAGAAAATAAACTGCAACGGCTAAGGACAGAACAGATAAACAAAATAGAAAATAGCCTCCATAATCTGTCAATCCTATTACAAGATATTATTTTCAATGGAGACTTCAACCTGCCTAGTCTAAGATGGAGAATAGCAAACAATAATATTATACCAGGAAATATATCTGGATATAACCAGCCACAGGTCAGAGAACTACTTAGATTCTGTAACAAATTCTCAATCAAACAGCAGATAACAGAGCCTACTAGGAACGAAACTGCTCTGAACCTAATTTTCACTGTGAGAGTATGGTCTCTCAAGATTCTCCCACAGCTGACTTGAATGGCTCATTGCACTGCACAGTGCACCAATCCTCATGCACAAGCCCTATCTCTGTTAACCCTGGATGGTAATCTGTCATGTTGGGTGTCCCCAGACTGCCCACTTAACCAGGAACACGTTTATAATATGGAGGCCACCGTATGTCCAGGCAGGAAGTAGATACAGGGAAGTTAAGCATACTTGCTACAGGGTCAGAGAGTACACATAGGAGGTGCGAAGCATGAGAGAGCAGATGAGACGCCAGTGAGGCGACAGGACAGTCTGACCTCTGGGGTCAGCCTCAACCGGCGCGATGGAGAATAGCAACTGTGACGTGGTCATGACATGTTCATGAAGTCACCTCTGCTACTGATCAGGGAACGATCAATATGATTGGTTCCCGCTCATTTGCTGCAATGCTATCAGTTAAATTGTAATCCCTTTTGTGAGTCCCACGGGATGCCCTGAGCCCCAAGCAAGAGCATTCACGTGAGGGAGCCCTTGCACAGAGGAGGACGTGTTCTGTTTATCGGCCAATAGACTGAACACCGTCCATTCCTCACCGTCAAGTTAAACTCAGCATCTTTTCGATATACTAACACTCGCCCGAAATCGTGACTGTGAATATATTGTTTAGAAGCCAAGTGACAAACCACCAGAGCGAAACAGACTGGTATCAGGTAACCCCTGGTGACAAGTGGAGATCGTCTGTGAATGACCTAGAGTGAACTAAGGCAGTGCCGCCGCCTAAGTAATCTGTGTGTGACTTTTACTAAAGTGTACCTGCATGGTATAATAAAATCAGCCGCCACTCTATCCCAAGCGTGTAGCCCGCCAGCCGCCCCCCCCCCTCACTGTACTACATGACGTCACCACCCTTACTCACCGCAAGTGCCACCAAGTGTGTGCGTGTGTCAGTTTGACATACAGCACGCCCTCCTGCGAGTACCCCCGTGTCAAGTATGGTTTGTGAGAAAGCCTGTCGTCAATGGTCTCACTTCAGAACGAGGAAACCACCACCTATCATGCCACCTACGAGTTCTTGCATAAATGTGCCTGAGTGAGTGAGTGAATAAGAGAGGTACCCCACCTGTAAGTACAAGATCTGTAATTGTTTTATTGTGTCTGTGTCGATCTGAGGGATCAACCACAGTTCTCACCTACTCATACCTGACACAGGTTATAGGTGAAGGCACCCGATGGTGTATGTATATTTATCTGTGTGGTATCACGGCATTTCACTCATCTGTGAATGTGAGCTTCATATACACCACACATTTAGTATTGTGTGATATTATTATTGTGCATGTTATTGCCTGTCCCATTGACAGTGTATTTATGAGTTATTACATATCATAATTACTGAATATCCGGTTGGAACTCTTGTAATCCCTTTGCATACCGGCAGTTAGGTTGCCGTGTTAATGATTGGCTGTCAACTGTGTTAAGTTAGGTGTTACTCCACGAGAGGATCAGAGTCGTATAGCCAGATGTCAAGAGTCTCGCTAATACAACCATAGCTTTGCTGACGCCAATCTAAAGTAAATCAAGCACCCTTTGTATTAGTGGTTAAGTTAGTAAATAAACTACTGTTAAGCTTTGTGCGGTGTTTCCGTTGAACCACTTCTGAATACTGCCAACCATTTACTCAAGCCTTCAGCACTAGGTGTCTTCAACACCAAGTTGCCTATATTCACTAAACTATAAATATGATGAGGTCCCTAGAAGTCCCTTAAAGTTTTTCAAGCATTGAGGAGATTCCAACAATCAACGTGGACCAGGACCAGGTGAGGCTAGTCTGAGACGAGACTCTCAAGGACTAATTCGACCTTGCTCCCAGACCCTGTACGGTTGCTCTCGTATTTTCTCTGCTGATTCCGACAACTTCGTGAAGCGTCTGCCACATGTACATTGACGACGTACGCATTGCAGTCGGGAAAGCAAAATAGAAACCCCCCCACATTCACAAACAGTAACGAAATAATCAGGGACATTACAAACTTAGGCATCACGTACGCAGACCGAGACTCACTGAAGTGCAAACTAATATCAATATTCGTAATTCGTGCACAAAATTATGAAGCGAGAGGGGGTTACCCCGAGATGGTTTCGGGGCTTAGCGTCCCCGCTGCCCGGTCCTCGACCAGGCCTCCTGGTTATTCAATAAATTCAATTTAAATAACACGACTACCTTAGGGCAGGTCAGAAATATGATCACCTCAGAAAGAGAACACAGACGACACTGTAAAAGGGGAAAAATAGTGAAAATGTTGCAAGCAGACAAAAGTCCCAACAAAGACAAAAATTGTTTAGAGCGAAAAATTGTTTAAGTGAAAGTGAAGAAATTGAGTAGAACCTTAAGCAATCTTACCAAACTGATAATATGAAATGAGAGCAGAAAGCAATACAAGCTATAAATAAAAAATAAAAAAAATATTAATTCACATATTCAAAATCAAAAACCTCCACCACTATTGAACCTTAATTTATAAGGGTAGACTCGTACGCAGACAAGGAAATGAGTTAACTGTATAACATCAGTATGAGGCTATCTTTAGCTAGCCAATAATCAATATGGAAGTGGAATATCCGGACAGGTATTTCCTGAACAATATCCAAACCCCTGTCAATATAACTCATCATCACAAACACTGCAGATTTTGCAGGAGGAATTGACAACGTGCTCATGCAATCAGCTCCAGACCCAGACTCACAGAATTCTATATTTATAAATAAATGTAAAGTACTAGCGGCATTAGCATTTAGTAAAGAATTAGGAATCAGATTGGACACGGGGGAGATACCAGATGCGCTTAAAGTAGCAGACATTGCCCCTCTACACAAGGGAGGGAGCAAAGCATTGGCAAAGAATTATAGACCAGTTGCACTAACGTCCCACATAATAAAAGTATTTGAGAGAGTGATCAGGAGTCAGGTCACTAGTTTCATGGAGACCAATGACCTCCACAACCCAGGCCAACATGGAGACCAATGACCTCCACAACCCAGGCCAACATGGAGACCAATGACCTCCACAACCCAGGCCAACATGGAGACCAATGACCTTCACAACCCAGGCCAACATGGAGACCAATGACCTCCACAACCCAGGCCAACATGGAGACCAATGACCTCCACAACCCAGGCCAACATGGAGACCAATGACCTTCACAACCCAGGCCAACATGGAGACCAATGACCTCCACAACCCAGGCCAACATGGAGACCAATGACCTCCACAACCCAGGCCAACATGGAGACCAATGACCTCCACAACCCAGGCTAACATGGATTTAGAGCAGGAAGATCATGCCTCTCACAGCTACTTGACCACTACGACAAAATCACTGAGGCATTAGAAGAAAAACAGAATGTAGATGTGATATACACGGACTTCGCAATGGCATTCGATAAATGTGACCATGGCGTGATAACACACAAAATGAGGTCAATGGGAATAACTGGTAAAGTAGGACGCTGGATACTGGCCCCCAGAACCAGTCCCAGACTTGTAGTGGCCCCCAGAACCAGTCCCAGAGTTCCAGTGGCCCTCAGAACCAGTCCCAGAGTTCTAGTGGCCCCCAGAACCAGTCCTAGACTTCTAGTGGCCCCCAGAACCAGTTCCAGACTTCTAGTCGCCCCCAGAACCAGTCCCAGACTTCTAGTCGCCCCCAGAACCAGTCCCAGACTTCTAGTGGCCCTCAGAACCAGTCCCAGACTTCTAGGGGCTCTACGAACCAGTTCCAGACTTCTAGTGGCCCCCAAAACCAGTCCCAGACTTCTAGTGGCCCTAAGAACCAGTCCCAGACTTCTAGTGGCCCTCAGAACCAGTCTCAGACTTCTAGTGGCCCTAAGAACCAGTCCCAGACTTCTAGTGGCCCCCAGAACCAGTCCCAGACTTCTAGTGGCCCCCCAGAACCAGTCCCAGACTTCTAGTGGCCCTTAGAACCAGTCCCAGACTTCTAGTGGTCCCCAGAACCAGTCCCAGACTTGTAGTGGTCCCCAGAACCAGTCCCAGACTTCTAGTGGCCCCCAGAACCAGTCCCAGACTTGTAGTGGCTCTCAACTCAGCGAGTGCCAGCCTCCTAGTGGGGGTTAAGACGGCGCGGCCACAGCGTGCGATGCTGTGCTTGGTGATCCCCCCGCGACCCCCACCCCACGATCAATACCCCCCCGAACCCCTCCGACCCCCACGGGCACCCCAACCCACCCCACGGCCGTCATTCCCTCCCATGGGATATTCACCCAGGCCGCCTGTCCGTCTGTCCGTCTCTCTCTCTGCCAACCCACAGACCCACCCACCCGTCCACCCACCTCGACACCCACCTCTGAGATCCCACCCCTACACGGCCAGTTATGTCCCTTATGTGTAGTGGAAGCGTGTTGAACAGTCTCGGGCCTCTGATGTTGATAGTTCTCTCTTGAACACTGTGAGGGGTCGGCCAGTTATGTCCCTTATGTGTAGTGGAAGCGTGTTGAACAGTCTCGGGCCTCTGATGTTGATAGTTCTCTCTTGAACACTGTAAGGGGTCGGCCAGTTATGTCCCTTATGTGTAGTGGAAGCGTGTTGAACAGTCTCGGGCCTCTGATGTTGATAGTTCTCTCTTGAACACTGTGAGGGGTCGGCCAGTTATGTCCCTTATGTGTGGTGGAAGCGTGTTGAACAGTCTCGGGCCTCTGATGTTGATAGTTCTCTCTTGAACACTGTGAGGGGTCGGCCAGTTATGTCTCTTATGTGTAGTGGAAGCGTGTTGAACAGTCTCGGGCCTCTGATGTTGATAGTTCTCTCTTGAACACTGTGAGGGGTCGGCCAGTTATGTCCCTTACGTGTAGTGGAAGCGTGTTGAACAGTCTCGGGCCTCTGATGTTGATAGTTCTCTCTTGAACACTGTGAGGGGTCGGCCAGTTATGTCCCTTATGTGTAGTGGAAGCGTGTTGAACAGTCTCGGGCCTCTGATGTTCATAGTTCTCTCTTGAACACTGTGAGGGGTCGGCCAGTTATGCCCCTTATGTGTAGTGGAAGCGTGTTGAACAGTCTCGGGCCTCTGATGTTGATGGTTCTCTCTTGAACACTGTGAGGGGTCGGCCAGTTATGTCCCTTATGTGTAGTGGAAGCGTGTTGAACAGTCTCGGGCCTCTGATGTTGATAGTTCTCTCTTGAACACTGTGAGGGGTCGGCCAGTTATGCCCCTTATGTGTAGTGGAAGTGTGTTGAACAGTCTTGGGCCTCTGATGTTGATAGTTCTCTCTTGAACACTGTGAGAGGTCGGCCAGTTATATCCCTTATGTGTAGTGGAAGCGTGTTGAACAGTCTCGGGCCTCTGATGTTGATAGTTCTCTCTTGAACACTGTGAGAGGTCGGCCAGTTATGCCCCTTATGTGTAGTGGAAGCGTGTTGAACAGTCTCGGGCCTCTGATGTTGATAGTTCTCTCTCAGAGTACATATTGTACCTCTGCTTTTCAACGGGGGTATTCTGCACATCCTGCCATGCCTCCTGGTCTCATGTGGTGTTATTTCTGTGTGCAGGTTTGGGACAAGCCCCTCTACTATTTTCCTCGTGTAAATTATTATCTCTCCCGCCTGAGCTCAATAGAATAAAGATTTAAACACTTTAGTCGGTCCCAATAGTTTAGATGTTTGACTGAGTGGATTCTAGCAGTAAAGGAACTCTGCACGCTCTCCAGGTCAGCAATTTCTCCAGCTTTGGAAGGGGCTGTCAGTGTGCAGCAGTACTCCACTCTAGAGAGCACAAGCGTCTTGAAAAGTATCATTGGTATAGCGTCACTAATTTGAAAAGTTCTTGTTATCCAACCTGTCATTGTTCTTGCAGTTGTGACGGCTACTTTATTGTGTTCTTTAAAGGTAAGGTCTTCCGACATGAGTACACCCAGATCCTTTACATTGCCTTTTCGTTCTATGTTATGATTTGCCTGAGTTTTGTACGTGGTTTCCGTTTTTATATTTTCAATTTTCCGTAGCCCATGAGCTAGAACTTATCTTCATTTGTGACGATAATCTCTTTCAAGAGAGATTGAGCCTGCTCTTCCCTACATCATTACGTCGTAACATACAAGATACTATATAGAAGATACGTCCACCAGTATCGCCAAACGTTTTGCCCAGGAAGCAAATCGTACCATGCTCACCCCGACACCTGGCCACAGCCCGCCGTAACCAGCAAACTGCTCATCCTCTGCCTGCCTGTTGCTGATTGGCTGGTGTCTCGTCGCACCTGCACTCACCACCACCACCGCGAGTCGACGTCTGGGCAGCAGCACGCCAGACTCGTCAGAATATCTTTGTGCTCCATGAAGTTGACATCTCTCGCTGGTAGACTAATCCTTGGCTTTCATGTACTAAGGGAGGTGGCAGCTTGAAGCCAGTATTCCAGCACCCATTATTTAATTTATTTTGCTATCACTGTAACTTACTTGTCTTAGCGTAACTTTTCATTTGCCAGTGATTATTCATGTTATTTTGTTTGTTGACTTGTCCTGCATTTTATGAGATTGCCTTTATTCATGTCTTGTTTTCTAGAGTAATTAAAATTTCATTGTTTATATACTTGTGTTTTGTGTGTCTTCCCATTACCTTACCACAGACGAAAGGACAAACTTTTCTCTTTTTTTTTTGTGATGTGACGAGGCCCTGCCCCCAGCTTTTGAAACAGCCGAACACCAACGCTTTACAGTCACACATTAAAAAACATATTATTTTCTGTACTCATTGATAGACCTGATTTAGTCTGATTGGAGGTTTGCAGTGTCCTCTATGTTGTCTGCTCTCATAAAAATCCTAGTGTCATCTGCAAAGGATGATACAGTACTATAGATTGTGTCCTTGTCTATGTCCGATATGAGGACGAGAAAAAGTACTGGAGCAAGCACAGTACCCTGGGTACTGTGCTTGCAACCTTGAAGAGCTCAGTCCATCAACCGACTAAGCTCTTCACGGTTGATGGACCGGATTTTATTTTGTTGACTATTACACATTGGGTTCTGTTAGTCAGGAAATTGTAGATCCATCTGCCTATTTTTCCGGTAATTCCTTTTGAACGCATTTTATGCGCAATAACACCATGGTCACATTTGTCAAAGTGTTTTGCGAAATCTGTGTAAATTACATCAGCGTTTTGTTTGTCTTCCATGGCATCTAGTGCCATGTCATAGTGGTCCAGCAACTGTGACAGGCAAGAGCGCCCTGTTCTGAAACCATGTTGTCCGGGGTTATGGAGATGCTGTGATTCCATGTATTTTATGATCTTACTTCTTAGTACTCTCTCAAAGATTTTTATGATGTGCGATGTTAGTGCAATCGGTCTGTAATTTTTTGCCTTTGTCTTATTTCCTCCTTTATGGAGTGGTGCTATCTCTGCTGTTTTTAGTACGTCAGGGATAACGCCAGTATCTAGGCTTTGTCTCCACAGAATGTGAAGGGGCTGCGTTAGTGTTTTTTTTTTTTTACAGTTTTTGATGAATATGGAGTTCCAAGAATCCGGGCCTGGTGCAGAGTGCATAGGCATACTGTTTGTGGCTTCTTCAAAATCCAGTGGGGATAGGGTGACGTCTGATATATGATTTGATGTTGGTATCATATCCATGAAAAATTCATTTGGGTTATCAATCTTCAGTGTGTTTAGTAGCTCGCTGAAAACAGTTATATTGATTTCTGAGTATTTTGCTCATTTCTTAGTTGTCATCTGTAAAAGTTCTAACAAGGGCCCGATACTAGATGTAGCTTTTTATCTTTATTTTGCATAGGAAGAAAAATATTTAGGATTTCTCTCTATTTCATTAATGGATTTTGCTTTCTTTGTCTCTCCTGGGTTTTGTATGATTCTTGTAGCTTTATTCAAATGTTTCTATTTCTCTACCTAACCTTCTTCGCCGTTCTTGAGATAGGGTGCGACTTTCAAGTTGTTCCGCGATTCGTTTTCTTCGCCTATATAGGGAACGACGTTCCCGTTCCAATCTGCATCTCTTTCTCTTTTTTTCTTAGGGGTATGCGGTTTGAACATATTTCTAGTGCTACTAAGCTCATTTCTTTTCCAGGCACTGGTTCAGGTTTGCATTTTCTAGTTGTTCTTTCCAATTTATTTCTGTGAAGTCCTGGTTTATTTGCTCCGAGTTTATCTGTTTATTATTGAAATTTAATTTACTGAATTCTCCTCCCCTGGGGCTCGGGACTGGTTGTGCTCCCCAAGCTTGTCAGAACTTCAATTAAGTTGTGATCTGAGTAACAGGTATTTGTAATCATTATGTTCCTGATCAATTCATCATTATTAGTGAAAATGAGGTCCAGCGTGTTCTCCTTCCTAGTTGGTTCTACTATTTGCTGATTTAAGGCAAACCTGTCGCACATCCGTAGCAGGTCATTTGCATGTGCCTGTTCATTTAGGCTACTTCCTGGTATTCTCTCTGATATTACTGTATTAGCCAGGTGCTTCCATTTCAAGTGCCGTAGGTTGAAGTCCCCAAGCAGGATGATGTTCGGGGCTGGATTTGCGAGGTTTTCCAAGCAGTGTTCTATTTTCATTAGTTGGTTTTTAAACTGCTGAGGGTTTGTCTCCGGTGCCTTATATACTAGGACAATAACTACATTTAGGATCTCTATTTTGATTATCAGCACTTCCACCATATCATTTGTGGTGTTTAGCAGCTCAGTACAGATGAGTGTGTCCATGATGTAGAGGCTGACCCCACCCTGTAACCGGTGTTTCCTATCACATGTGAAAAGATTGTATTCTGGGATCCATATTTCACCATCATGGTAGTCCTTTGTGTGGGTTTCCGTTAGGGCTGCAAACACTGCATTTGCCTCATGCAGGAGACCATCTATGAAATGCACCTTGTTATATTTGCGTGTTTTTATACCCTGGATGTTGGCAAATAAAAATGATGTTATCGTGTTAGTGGAAGTGGTGGATGCCTTACTTGGTGTTAATATCTGAGGCGCTGGTAAGGAGGCCACTGTTGTTTGTGTCCTCTCTAGCATTTGACCGAGTTGGTGGTAGAGTCTGGTCATTTTTAGCCATTCTTCTCCTACTCTTGCTAAAAGTAATCATCCTGGTAAATAATGTTGTGGCTAAGTTTTCATAGTGGCGGTTTTATTCGCCTGGTTCCTTTTATATGACATGCTGGACATTCTGTCTTGAGCCACTCATTCTTATTTAAAGAGCTCTTGTACACACAAGGTGCACACAACACTGAGGCAGCACCAACAACACACAACACTGAGGCAGCACCAGCAACACTGAGGCAGCACCAGCAACACTGAGGCAGCACCAGCAACACACAACACTGATGCAGCACCAGCAACACACAACACTGAGGCAGCACCAGCAACACACAACACTGAGGCAGCACCAGCAACACACAACACTGAGGCAGCACCAGCAACACCGAGGCAGCACCAGCAACAATGAGGCAGCACCAGCAACACACAACACTGAGGCAGCACCAGCAACACACAACACTGAGGCAGCACCAGCAACACTGAGGCAGCACCAGCAACACTGAGGCAGCACCAGCAACACTGAGGCAGCACCAGCAACACTGAGGCAGCACCAGCAACACACAACACTGAGGCAGCACCAGCAACACACAACACTGAGGCAGCACCAGCAACACACAACACTGAGGCAGCACCAGCAACACTGAGGCAGCACCAGCAACACACAACACTGAGGCAGCACCAGCAACACACAACACTGAGGCAGCACCAGCAACACACAACACTGAGGCAGCACCAGCAACACACAACACTGAGGCAGTACCAGCAACACTGAGGCAGCACCAGCAACACACAACACTGAGGCAGCACCAGCAGCACTGAGGCAGCACCAGCAACACACAACACTGAGGCCGCACCAGCAACACTGAGGCAGCACCAGCAACACTGAGGCAGCACCAGCAACACTGAGGCAGCATCAGCAACACTGAGGCAGTACCAGCAACACTGAGGCAGCACCAGCAACACACAACACTGAGGCAGCACCAGCAACACACAACACTGAGGCAGCACCAGCAACACACAACACTGAGGCAGCACCAGCAACAATGAGGCAGCACCAGCAACACTGAGGCAGCACCAGCAACACACAACACTGAGGCAGCACCAGCAACACACAACACTGAGGCCGCACCAGCAACACTGAGGCAGCACCAGCAACACTGAGGCAGCACCAGCAACACTGAGGCAGCACCAGCAACACACAACACTGAGGCAGCACCAGCAACACACAACACTGAGGCAGCACCAGCAACACACAACACTGAGGCAGCACCAGCAACAATGAGGCAGCACCAGCAACACTGAGGCAGCACCAGCAACACAACACTGAGGCAGCACCAGCAACACACAACACTGAGGCAGCACCAGCAACACTGAGGCAGCACCAGCAACACACAACACTGAGGCAGCACCAGCAACACTGAGGCAGCACCAGCAACACACAACACTGTGGCAGCACCAGCAACACACAACACTGAGGCAGCACCAGCAACACACAACACTGAGGCAGCATCAGCAACATACAACACTGAGGCAGCACCAGCAACACTGAGGCAGCACCAGCAACACACAACACTGAGGCAGCACCAGCAACACTGAGACAGCACCAGCAACACTGAGGCAGCACCAGCAACACTGAGGCAGCACCAGCAACACTGAGGCAGCACCAGCAACACACAACACTGAAGCAGCACCAGCAACACTGACGCAGCACCAGCAACACTGAGGCAGCACCAGCAACACTGAGGCAGCACCAGCAACACACAGCACTGAGGCAGCACCAGCAACACTGAGGCAGCACCAGCAACACATAACATTGAGGCAGCACCAGCAACACTGAGGCAGCACCAGCAACACTGAGGCAGCACCAGCAACACACAACACTGAGGCAGCACCAGCAACACACAACACTGAGGCAGCACCAGCAACACTGAGGCAGCACCAGCAACACACAACACTGAGGCAGCACCAGCAACACACAACACTGAGGCAGCACCAGCAACATTGACGCAGCACCAGCAACACTGAGGCAGCACCAGCAACACTGAGGCAGCACCAGCAACACTGAGGCAGCACAAGCAACACACAACACTGAGGCAGCACCAGCAACACTGAGGCAGCACCAGCAACACTGAGGCAGCACCAGCAACACACAACACTGAGGCAGCACCAGCAACACTGAGGCAGCACCAGCAACACACAACACTGAGGCAGCACCAGCAACACTGAGGCAGCACCAGCAACACACAACACTGAGGCAGCACCAGCAACACACAACACTGAGGCAGCACCAGCAACACACAACACTGAGGCAGCACCAGCAACACACAACACTGAGGCAGCACCAGCAACACTGAGGCAGCACCAGCAACACTGAGGCAGCACCAGCAACACTGAGGCAGCACCAGCAACACATAACACTGAGGCAGCACCAGCAACACACAACCCTGAGGCAGCACCAGCAACACACAACACTGAGGCAGCACCAGCAACACTGAGGCAGCACCAGCAACACACAACACTGAGGCAGCACCAGCAACACACAACACTGAGGCAGCACCAGCAACACTGAGGCAGCACCAGCAACACACAACACTGAGGCAGCACCAGCAACACTGAGGCAGCACCAGCAACACACAACACTGAGGCAGCACCAGCAACACACAACACTGAGGCAGCACCAGCAACACTGAGGCAGCACCAGCAACACTGAGGCAGCACCAGCAACACACAACACTGAGGCAGCACCAGCAACACTGAGGCAGCACCAGCAACACACAACACTGAGGCAGCACCAGCAACACTGAGGCAGCACCAGCAACACACAACACTGAGGCAGCACCAGCAACACACAACACTGAGGCAGCACCAGCAACACTGAGGCAGCACCAGCAACACTGAGGCAGCACCAGCAACACACAACACTGAGGCAGCACCAGCAACACACAACACTGAGGCAGCACCAGCAACACACAACACTGAGGCAGCACCAGCAACACTGAGGCAGCACCAGCAACACTGAGACAGCACCAGCAACACTGAGGCAGCACCAGCAACACTGAGGCAGCACCAGCAACACACAACCCTGAGGCAGCACCAGCAACACACAACACTGAGGCAGCACCAGCAACACTGAGGCAGCACCAGCAACACACAACACTGAGGCAGCACCAGCAACACTGAGGCAGCACCAGCAACACACAACACTGAGGCAGCACCAGCAACACTGAGGCAGCACCAGCAACACACAACACTGAGGCAGCACCAGCAACACACAACACTGAGGCAGCACTAGCAACACTGAGGCAGCACCAGCAACACTGAGGCAGCACCAGCAACACTGAGGCAGCACCAGCAACACTGAGGCAGCACCAGCAACACACAACACTGAGGCAGCACCAGCAACACACAACACTGAGGCAGCACTAGCAACACTGAGGCAGCACCAGCAACACTGAGGCAGCACCAGCAACACACAACACTGAGGCAGCACTAGCAACACTGAGGCAGCACCAGCAACACTGAGGCAGCACCAGCAACACACAACACTGAGGCAGCACCAGCAACACTGAGGCAGCACCAGCAACACACAACACTGAGGCAGCACCAGCAACACACAACACTGAGGCAGCACCAGCAACACACAACACTGAGGCAGCACCAGCAACACACAACACTGAGGCAGCACCAGCAACACACAACACTGAGGCAGCACCAGCAACACACAACACTGAGGCAGCACCAGCAACACACAACACTGAGGCAGCACCAGCAACACTGAGGCAGCACCAGCAACACACAACACTGAGGCAGCACCAGCAACACACAACACTGAGGCAGCACCAGCAA
Organism: Procambarus clarkii; assembly: GCF_040958095.1. Classification (NCBI taxonomy): domain Eukaryota; kingdom Metazoa; phylum Arthropoda; class Malacostraca; order Decapoda; family Cambaridae; genus Procambarus; species Procambarus clarkii. The sequence goes on from NC_091186.1 coordinate 23,122,321, forward strand.
CACACAACACTGAGGCAGCACCAGCAACACTGAGGCAGCACCAGCAACACACAACACTGAGGCAGCACCAGCAACACACACAGCACTAGACCCGAGGCACCGGTCACAACGGTATTAACACATCAAATATAAATGAAAATTCATAGAGAGAGAGTGTGTAAGAGAGCAGAGCGTGGCGGGCCTTGTATTGACCATCAGGATAAGCTTAGAGGCAAGCGGTGGTGGGGGACTGGAGTAGGAACCCACCGCCAGCCAGCTTACGGAGAACTCTCCACACACCAACCACAACGCCTTGAGAGAGACCAATGTCGTCTATGCCTACACATGCCCACTTGGAGACTGACAGCGTCAAAGGTCTCAGTATATAGAGACAAGACCACAAAGTCTCTCTATGCGATTAATAATGCACAAGCAACTGGGCTCCGTCAAGGAGTATATAATTTTCCTCTCACAAGCAGATCATCACCAGTGATATCTTAGCAAGCAACACTGAAATAATCGACAGGTATTCCATGGCACTAGATGCTATGGAAGACAAACAAAACGCTGATGTAATTTACACAGATTTCGCAAAAGCCTTTGACAAATGTGACCATGGTGTTATTGCACACAAAATGCGTTCAAAAGGAATTACAGGAAAAATAGGCAGATGGATCTACAATTTCTTGACTAACAGAACCCAATGTGTAATAATCAACAAAATATAATCCGGTCCATCAACCGTGAAGAGCTCAGTCCCCCAGGGTACTGTGCTTGCTCCAGTACTTTTTCTCATCCTCATATCAGACATAGACAAGAACACAACCTATAGCACTGTATCATCCTTTGCAGATGACACTAGGATTTTCATGAGAATAGACAACATAGAGGACACGGCAAACCTCCTGTCAGATGTAAATCAGGTCTTTCTGTGGGCTACAGAAACAATACGGGATTTAACGAAGATAAGTTCCAGCTCATGCGCTATGGAACAAATGAAAATATAAAAACGGAAACCACGTACAAAACTTAAGTCAAATCATAACATAGAACGAAAAAACAATGTAAAGGATCTGGGTGTACTCATGTCGGAAGACCTTACCTTTAAAGAACACAATAAAGTAGCCGTCACAACTGCAAGAAAAATGACATGTTGGATAACAAGAACCTTTCACACTAGAGATGTTATACCGATGATGATACTTTTCAAGACGCTAGTGCTCTCTAGAGTGGAGTACTGCTGCACAATGACAGCCCCTTTCAAAGCTGGAGAAATTGCTGACCAGGAGAGCGTGCAGAGATCCTTTACTGCTAGAATCCCCTCAGTAAAACATCTAAACTATTGGGACCGACTAAAGAGCCTAAATCTGTATTCTCCTGAGCGCAGGCGGGAGAGATACATAATAATTTACACGTGGAAAATAGTAGAGGGGCTGGTCCCAAACCTGCACACGGAAATAACACCACATGAGACCAGGAGGCATGGCAGGATGTGCAGAATACCCCCGTTGAAGAGCAGAGGTGCAACAGGTACTCTGAGAGAGAACTCTATCAACATCAGAGGCCCGAGACTGTTCAACACGCTTCCACTACACATAAGGGACATAACTGGCCGACCCCTCACAGTGTTCAAGAGAGAACTATCAACATCAGAGGCCCGAGACTGTTCAACACGCTTCCACTACACATAAGGGACATAACTGGTCGACCCCTCACAGTGTTCAAGAGAGAACTATCAACATCAGAGGCCCGAGACTGTTCAACACGCTTCCACTGCACATAAGGGACATAACTGGTCGACCCCTCACAGTGTTCAAGAGAGAACTATCAACATCAGAGGCCCGAGACTGTTCAACACGATTCCACTACACATAAGGGACATAACTGGCCGACCCTTCACAGTGTTCAAGAGAGAACTATCAACATCAGAGGCCCGAGACTGTTCAACACGCTTCCACTACACATAAGGGACATAACTGGCCGACCCCTCACAGTGTTCAAGAGAGAACTATCAACATCAGAGGCCCGAGACTGTTCAACACGCTTCCACTACACATAAGGGACATAACTGGCCGACCCCTCACAGTGTTCAAGAGAGAACTCTATCAACATCAGAGGCCCGAGACTGTTCAACACGCTTCCACTACACATAAGGGACATAACTGGCCGACCCCTCACAGTGTTCAAGAGAGAACTATCAACATCAGAGGCCCGAGACTGTTCAACACGCTTCCACTACACATAAGGGACATAACTGGCCGACCCCTCACAGTGTTCAAGAGAGAACTCTATCAACATCAGAGGCCCGAGACTGTTCAACACGCTTCCACTACACATAAGGGACATAACTGGCCGACCCCTCACAGTGTTCAAGAGAGAACTATCAACATCAGAGGCCCGAGACTGTTCAACACGCTTCCACTACACATAAGGGACATAACTGGCCGACCCCTCACAGTGTTCAAGAGAGAACTATCAACATCAGAGGCCCGAGACTGTTCAACACGCTTCCACTACACATAAGGGGCATAACTGGCCGACCCCTCACAGTGTTCAAGAGAGAACTATCAACATCAGAGGCCCGAGACTGTTCAACACGCTTCCACTGCACATAAGGGACATAACTGGTCGACCCCTCACAGTGTTCAAGAGAGAACTATCAACATCAGAGGCCCGAGACTGTTCAACACGATTCCACTACACATAAGGGACATAACTGGCCGACCCTTCACAGTGTTCAAGAGAGAACTATCAACATCAGAGGCCCGAGACTGTTCAACACGCTTCCACTACACATAAGGGGCATAACTGGCCAACCCCTCACAGTGTTCAAGAGAGAACTGGATAAACACCTCCAAAGGATACCTGATCAACCAGGCTGTGACTCATACGTCAGGCTGCGAGCAGCCGCGTCCAACAGTCTGGTTGACCAGTCCAGCAACGAGGAGGCCTGGTCGCGGACCGGGCCGCGGGGACGCTAAGCCCCGGAATCACCTCAAGGTAACCTCAAGATAAGGTGAGCTAGGGGTCGCTGGAGGGGGCCACGAGGCCCGTCGACACCTCCACTAACAAGGGCGACCAGTAGTCCCATCCAACAATTATTTTATTGTTGGAGTCAACCGGAATTGTGTATGCTGCCTCTGGTCATGTTTTCATTTGCATATAAATTGTCTGGTACACTAATTTTACTTTGAGTATACCTGAAGTATATATCTAGAGTAGGCACTGGGTGTTGTTATATTCCCCTATGCTTAACTATTGAGAGTTTGGTCCACCAGGCTGTTGCTTGGAGCGGCCCGCAGGCCCACATACCCACCACAGCCCGGTTGGTCCGGCACTTCCTACAGGAACGAGTCGAATGGTTCTTATAGTTAAGTACTCGTTCAGAGAGCTAGGAACTTTGCCAGAGAGGTCAAGTTTAATTGTGAGCGAGTATAAGGATAACCCTTACAGCACTACCCCACCACCTCACTCTCTCCTCCACAGCGCCAAGTGGTACTCGGCCTCTGAATTTAGATTCTTAATTAACACTTGAGAATTCGTTATAGACTACCTCAAGGCTGAGTCTGGATTACTCCTTTATCTCATACCAAATATAAAGCCGAAGAGGCAGCATTCATGACCATATTAATTATTGAAGAACAATGACTTTTCCTACATGTCCTCATCAACTCAGACTGTCCTCATCAACACAGACTGTCCTCATCAACACAGACTGTCCTCATCAACACAGACTGTCCTCATCAACACAGACTGTCCTCATCAACACAGACTGTCCTCATCAACTCAGACTGTCCTCATCAACACAAACTGTCCTCATCAACACAGACTGTCCTCATCAACACAGACTGTCCTCATCAACACAGACTGTCCTCATCAACACAGACTGTCCTCATCAACACAGACTGTCCTCATCAACTCAGACTGTCCTCATCAACACAGACTGTCCTCATCAACACAGACTGTCCTCATCAACACAGACTGTCCTCATCAACACAGACTGTCCTCATCAACTCAGACTGTCCTCATCAACACAGACTGTCCTCATCAACTCAGACTGTCCTCATCAACACAGACTGTCCGGCTGACACCCCCCCCTCCCACAGAGCCAGTAATGGTCGGCACCAGTAACCCCCCCCCAGGGTAAGACTGGTACCCGGGGCACCAGTAACCCCCCCCAGGGTAAGACTGGCACCCAGGGGCACCAGTAACCCCCCCCAGGGTAAGACTGGTACCCGGGGCACCAGTAACCAACCCCCAGGGTAAGATTGGCACCCGGGGCACCAGTAACCCCCCCCAGGGTAAGACTGGCACCCGGGGCACCAGTAACCCCCCCCAGGGTAAGACTGGCACCCGGGGCACCAGTAACCCCCCCCCAGGGTAAGACTGGCACCCGGGGCACCAGTAACTCCCCCCCCAGGGTAAGACTGACACCCGGGGCACCAGTAACCCCCCCCAGGGTAAGACTGGCACCCGGGGCACCAGTAACCCCCCCAGGGTAAGACTGACACCCGGGGCACCAGTAACCCCCCAGGGTAAGACTGACACCCGGGGCACCAGTAACCCCCCCCCCCAGGGTAAGACTGGCACCCGGGGCACCAGTAACCCCCCCAGGGTAAGACTGGCACCCGGGGCACCAGTAACCCCCCCAGGGTAAGATTGACACCCGGGGCACCAGTAACCCCCCCCCCCAGGGTAAGACTGGTACCCGGGGCACCAGTAACCCCCCCCCAGGGTAAGACTGGCACACGGGGCACCAGTAACCCCCCCCAGGGTAAGACTGGCACCCGGGGCACCAGTAACCCCCCCCCCAGGGTAAGACTGGCACCCGGGGCACCAGTACCCCCCCCAGGGTAAGACTGGCACCCAGGGGCACCAGTAACCCCCCCAGGGTAAGACTTTTACCCGGGGCACCAGTAACCTCCCCCCAGGGGAAGACTGGTACCCGGGGCACCAGTAACCTCCCCCCAGGGGAAGACTGGCACCCGGGGCACCAGTAACCACCCCCCAGGGGAAGACTGGCACCCGGGGCACCAGTAACCCCCCAGGGTAAGACTGGCACCCGGGGCACCAGTAACCCCCCCCCCCCCCCCAGGGTAAGACTGGCACCCGGGGCACCAGTAACCCCCCCCCCCAGGGTAAGACTGGCACCCGGGGCACCAGTAACCCCCCCCCACGGTAAGACTGGCACCCAGGGGCACCAGTAACCCCCCCCCCAGGGTAAGACTGGCACCCAGGGGCACCAGTAACCCCCCCCCAGGGTAAGACTGGTACCCGGGGCACCAGTAACCTCCCCCCCAGGGTAAAACTGGCACCCGGGGCACCAGTAACCCCCCCCCCCCAGGGTAAGACTGGCAACCGGGGCACCAGTAACCCCCCCCCCCCCCAGGGTAAGACTGGCACCCGGGGCACCAGTAACCCCCCCCCCAGGGTAAGACTGGCACCCGGGGCACCAGTAACCCCCCCCGGGTAAGACTGGCACCCGGGGCACCAAAACCTCCCCCCAGGGGAAGACTGGCACCCGGGGCACCAGTAACCTCCCCCCAGGGGAAGACTGGTACCCGGGGCACCAGTAACCTCCCCCCAGGGGAAGACTGGCACCCGGGGCACCAGTAACCACCCCCCACGGGAAGACTGGCACCCGGGGCACCAGTAACCCCCCCCCCCAGGGTAAGACTGGCACCCAGGGGCACCAGTAACCCCCCCCCCCAGGGTAAGACTGGTACCCGGGGCACCAGTAACCTCCCCCCAGGGTAAGACTGGTACCCGGGGCACCAGTAACCTCCCCCCAGGGGAAGACTGGCACCCGGGGCACCAGTAACCCCCCCCCCCAGGGTAAGACTGGCACCCAGGGGCACCAGTAACCCCCTCCCAGGGTAAGACTGGCACCCGGGGCACCAGTAACCCCCCCCCCCCCAGGGTAAGACTGGTACCCGGGACACCAGTAACCTCCCCCCAGGGGAAGACTGGCACCCGGGGCACCAGTAACCCCCCCCCCAGGGTAAGACTGGCACCCGGGGCACCAGTAACCCCCCCCAGGGTAAGACTGGCACCCGGGGCACCAGTAACCCCCCCAGGGTAAGACTGGCACCCGGGGCACCAGTAACCCCCCCCAGGGTAAGACTGGCACCCGGGGCACCAGTAACCCCCCCCAGGGTAAGACTGGCACCCGGGGCACCAGTAACCCCCCCCAGGGTAAGACTGGCACCCGGGGCACCAGTAACCCCCCCCCAGGGTAAGACTGGCACCCGGGGCACCAGTAACCCCCCCCCAGGGTAAGACTGGCACCCGGGGCACCAGTAACCCCCCCCCAGGGTAAGACTGGCACCCGGGGCACCAGTAACCCCCCCAGGGTAAGACTGGCACCCGGGGCACCAGTAACCCCCCCCCCCAGGGTAAGACTGGCACCCGGGGCACCAGTAACCCCCCCAGGGTAAGACTGGCACCCGGGGCACCAGTAACCCCCCCCCCCCAGGGTAAGACTGGCACCCGGGGCACCAGTAACCCCCCCAGGGTAAGACTGGCACCCGGGGCACCAGTAACCCCCCCCCCCAGGGTAAGACTGGCACCCGGGGCACCAGTAACCCCCCCAGGGTAAGACTGGCACCCGGGGCACCAGTAACCCCCCCAGGGTAAGACTGGCACCCGGGGCACATATTCTCCCACAATATACATGCAAATTTTTGGCGCACTTTAAATCACTTAGGAAAAAAGGCATGAATATATTTCCGAAGGAGTGGGGGGTGGGGGGGTTGGGGGGGTTGGGGGGGTTGGGGGGGTTGGTGGGGGGGTTGGGGGGGTGGGGGGGTTAGTTAGGGGTGAGTGTGGGGTGAGAGTTCCTGGTTGATGGGGTTCTGGGAGTTGTTCTACTCCCCAAGCCCGGCCCGAGGCCAGGCTTGACTTGTGAGAGTTTGGTCCACCAGGCTGTTGCTTGGAGCGGCCCGCAGGCCCACATACCCATCACAGCCTGGTTGGTCCGGCACTCCTTGGAGGAAACTATCTAGTTTCCTCTTGAAGATGTCCACGGTTGTTCCGGCAATATTTCTTATGCTCGCTGGGAGGACGTTGAACAACCGCGGACCTCTGATGTTTATATGAGTGCGAGAGTGAGTGCCAGAGTGAGAGTACAAGTGCCAGAGTGAGAGTATGAGTGCCAGTGAGAGTACAATAGGCCAGATGGAAAGAAAGAGTGCCAGAGTTAGATCAAGCCTAAGTGCAGTGAAAAGTTCTGTACCTCAGGGCACAGTCCTGGCACCGCTGCTATTTCCCATTCTTATCTCTGATATAGACCAAAATACTAGTCGCAGCTTCGTATCATCCTTTGCTGATTATATAAAAATCAGCATGAAAATTTCCACTGTAGAAGACACTGACAACTACAAGCAGATATTAATAAAGTCTTCGATTGGCCAACTGAAAATAACACGATGTTTACCCGTGACAAGTTCCAGGTACTGAGGTATGGTGGAAACGAGGAAGTTAAACCAAACACAGGGTACAGGACACAGGGTACAGGACACAGGGTACAGGACACAGGGTACAGGACACAGGGTACAGGACACAATTAGACACAATCATAGAAGGAAAGCAACATGTAAAAGTTCTGGGAATAATGATGTCTGACGACCTGGCATTTAGTGAAGATAACCGAGCAAATATAGCGGCGGCCAGGACCATGATAGGATGGATTATGAGAACGTTCACATCCAGAGTCCCACAGCAATGATAATACTATTTAAATCACTTGTGTTGTCCCGTCTTGAGTATTGCTCGGTACTCACTTCCCCCTTCAGAGCGGGAGAGATCTCTGAATTAGAGGGAATACAGAGAACATATACGACACACATAGACACGATAAAACATCTAAATTATTGGAACCGTCTCAAAGCTCTCAAAATGTACTCTCTGGAAAGGAGACGAGAAAGGTATCAAATAATATATACATGGAAGATATTGGAGGACCAGGTCCCAAGGTCCCACAGTAGAATAACAACATACTGGAACGAAAGGTACGGAAGGAAATGCAGAATAGAACCAGTGAGGAGTAGAGGTGCCATAGGCACAATCAGTGAACATTGTCTGAACATCAGAGGTCCACAGCTGTTCGGTGTACTCCAGGTATGCTCCGGGTATGCGCCGGGTATGCCCTAGGTATGCTCCAGGTATGCTCCAGGTATGCCCCAAGTATGCTCCAGGTATGCCCCAAGTATGCCCCGGGTATGCTCCAGGTATGCTCCAGGTATGCTCCAGGTATGCCCCAGGTATGCTCCGGGTATGCTCCGGGTATGTCCCAGGTATGCCCCAGGTATGCCCCAGGTATGCCCCAGGTATGCTCCAGCTCAGACTGCCAAAGCGAGAGTTGGATTGCTAGAGTGAAAGTATGAGTGACATAAAGAGTGCCAGAGTGTTATTTAGAGTGCCAGTCCGAGCAAGACCGTAGGGTGAGAGCAAGATTTTAAGAGTGAAAGTAAGAGTGCCAGAGTACAGGGCAAGGTGCGAGGCCCCCCCCCCCCCACCCACCCACCCCCGACTATTGGCAAAGTGCAGCGAACCTAAAGTTGTATTCCTCGACCACCAGCCCACCCTAGCTGCCCACTTCCCAGCCCACCCTGGCCGCCCACTTCCCAGCCCACCCTGGCCGCCCACCTCTCAGCCCACCCACCTCTCAGCCCACCCTGGCCGCCCACCTCTCAGCCCACCCTGGCCGCCCACCTCTCAGCCCACCCTGGCTGCCCACCTCCATTACTTATATGGAGGTGAACCAAGCTCCGGCCCTATGTTATCAATATTATCACTATTACTGCACTTATTATTCTTGGAGGAGGAGGAGGAGGAAGGAAGAGGTTCTTGCAAGGAGTGCCGGACCAACCGGGCTGTGGTGGGTATGTGGGCCTGCGGGCCGCTCCAAGCAACAGCCTGGTGGACCAAACTCTCACAAGTCAAGCCTGGCCTCGGGCCGGGCTTGGGGAGTAGAACAACTCCCAGAACCCCATCAACCAGGTATGTTCCAGGTGGTGGAGAACATGTAACTATCCCAGTAGGTGGTGGTGAACACGTAACTATCCCAGCAGGTGGTGGTGAACACGTAACTATCCCAGCAGGTGGTGGAGAACACGTAACTATCCCAGCAGGTGGTGGTGAACACCTAACTATCCCAGCAGGTGGTGGTGAACACCTAACTATCCCAGCAGGTGGTGGTGAACACGTAACTATCCCAGCAGGTGGTGGAGAACACGTAACTATCCCAGCAGGTGGTGGTGAACACGTAACTATCCCAGCAGGTGGTGGAGAACACGTAACTATCCCAGCAGGTGGTGGTGAACACGTAACTATCCCAGCAGGTGGTGGTGAACACCTAACTATCCCAGCAGGTGGTGGAGAACACCTAACTATCCCAGCAGGTGGTGGTGAACACCTAACTATCCCAGCAGGTGGTGGAGAACACGTAACTATCCCAGCAGGTGGTGGTGAACACCTAACTATCCCAGCAGGTGGTGGTGAACACCTAACTATCCCAGCAGGTAGTGAAGAACACCTAACTACCCCAGCAGTGAAGTTATTGAAGAACTATAGTAACAGTTCTACCGGAACAGATGATAACACCTGTGTTCACCGCCTCTAAGACTCGGTGGAGCACCAGAGCCACAACACCTGCTCCAGGGCCTTGACTGTGTCAGGTATTGTCTTGTCAGGTGTTTTAAAGCGCTCTCCCACAACAATCACAGAACTTGGCGGCGCTGTGATTGTTCTGTGAACTTCTCCAGGATGTGAACACACTTCCAGATTTGCATATGTTGTACAGTATGTTGAGGTGCAGACTGCTGTAACCAACAGCCTTCTAGATCAAGTTATCACTAGACACGTCTTGCCCCAAGCCGGGCTCAAGGGTGCAGTAACTCAAAGAACTCATTCCAGTATTCTCCTGGCCCATATTCCTCAAGCATTTCACAACCGCTTACGAAATCTATACATCTTTCCCTAATTAATTCCCTGTTTAACTGTTATTAAACAGTTTTTATCGCGTTATTGTCATCTGTAATGATGTTAAGTCACTTATAATGATTAATTAATGTTGACCAGACCACACACTAGAAGGTGAAGGGACGACGACGTTTCACAATCGACTTGAGAATGGTCCAGGACGGAGCGAAACGTCGTCGTCCTTTCACCTTCTAGTGTGTGGTCTGGTCAACATACTTCAGCCACGTTATTGTGACTCATCGCCTGCGATTAATTAATAATTAACTAACGTCACTAATGGAGTTATCTTAAACAAGAACCCAAAACCTTGCATATTATACATGGGGTATACGTGTATGCCAGATATGGGGATGAACGAATGAGGCATACAAATACGATGACCTTAGGAAGTGTTGGAATATTCCTGGCACGGAGAAATGTTCCATAAGCTGTGAATTTTTCCACCCAGAAATTTGCCAGCGCTTTTTAAACAAGAGAGAAAATGTTTCAACACACCATGTCCAGCTTTTCATATAAGAGGATCCGTGCGTATAAACCCGACAGACCACCACTATGAAAACAGCCACAACTCTACACACACCAGGAAGATTGTCTAGCAAGAGGAGAAGAATGGCTAAAAATGACCAGACTCTACCACCAACTCGGTCAAATGCTAGAGAGGACACACAACAGTGGCCTCCTTACCAGAGCCTCAGATATTAACACCAAGTAAGGCATCCAGCACTTCCACTAACACGATAACATCATTTATATTTGCCAACATCCAGGGTATAAAAACACGCAAATCTAACAAGGTGCACTTCATAGATGGTCTCCTTCATGAGGCAAATGCAGTGTTTGCAGCCCTAACGGAAACTCACACAAAGGACTACCATGATGGTGAAATATGGATCTCAAAGTACAATCTTTTCAGATGTGATAGGAAACACCGGCTACAGGGTGGGGTCAGCCTCTACATCAAAGACACACTCATCTGTACTGAGCTGTTAAACACCTCAAATGATATGGTGGAAGTGCTAATAATCAAAATAGAGATCTTAAATGTAGTTATTGTCCTTGTATATAAGTCACCGGAGGTAAACCCTCAGCAGTTTAAAGACCAACTAATGAAAATAGAACACTGCTTGGAAAACCTCACAAATCCAGCTCCGAACATCATCCTGCTTGGGGACTTCAACCTACGGCACCTGAAATGGGAGACCCTAGCTGATACAGTTATATCAGAAAGAATACCAGGAAGTAGCCTAAATGAACAGGCACATGCAAATGACCTGCTACGGATGTGCGACAGGTTTGCCTTAAACCAGCAAATAGTAGAACCAACTAGGAAGGAGAACACGCTGGACCTCATATTCACCAATAATGATGAATTAATAAGGAACATAATGATTACAAATACCTGTTACTCAGATCACAACTTAATTGAAGTTCTGACAAGCATGGGGAACAGACCTTCAAAACCTGTCCAGATTCCCGGTGGAGGAGATTTCAGCAAATTCAACTTCAATAATAAACAGATAAACTGGGAGCAAATAAACCAGGACTTCACAGAAATAAACTGGGAAGAACAGCTAGAAAATGCAAACCTGAACCAGTGCCTGGAAAAAATAAGCTCAGTAGCACTAGAAATATGTTCAAACCGCATACCCCTAAGAAAAAAGAGGAAGAGATGCAGATTGGAACGGGAACGTCGTTCCCTATATAGGCGAAGAAAACGAATCGCGGAACAACTTGAGAGTCTCACCCTATCTCAAGAACGGCGAAGAAGGTTAGGTAGAGAAATAGAAACAATTGAACTCAAGCTACAAGAATCATACAAAACCCAGGAGAGGCAAAGAGAGCAAAAAGCCATCAGTGAAATACAAAGAAATCCGAAATATTTTTTCTCCTATGCAAAATCAAGATCAAAAACCACATCTAGTATCGGGCCCCTGCGAAAGGGATATGGAACTTTCACCGATGACAACAAAGAAATGAGCGAGCTACTGAGGAAGCAGTGCGACTCTGTTTTCAGCGAGCCATTAAATGCACTAAAGATTGATAACCCAAATGAATTTTTCATGGATATGATACCAACATCAAATCCTATATCAGACGTCACCCTATCCCCACTGGATTTTGAAGAAGCCATAAACAGTATGCCTATGCACTCTGCACCAAGCCCGGATTCTTGGAACTCCTTATTCATCAAATACTGTTAAAAACCACTATCGCAGGCCCTTCACATTCTGTGGAGATAAAGCCTAGATACAGGCACTATCCCTGACATATTAAAAACAGCAGAGATAGCACCACTCCATATAAAGGAGATAATAAGGTAGAGGAAAAAAAGTCAGACACCTTTTGCACTAACATCACACATAAAAATCTTTGAAAGAGTGCTAAGAAATAAGATCACAAAATACATAGCCTCACAGCATCTCCATAACCCCGGACAACATGGTTTCAGAACAGGGCGCTCTTGCCTGTCACAGTTGCTGGACCACTATGACATGGCACTAGATGCCATGGAAGACAAACAAAACGCTGATGTAATTTACACAGATTTCGCAAAAGCCTTTGACAAATGTGACCATGGTGTTATTACACACAAAATGCGTGCAAAAGTAATTACAGGCAAAGTAGGGAGATGGATCTTCAACTTGCTAACGAACTGTGACGCAGAGTGTAATGGTCAACACAGTAAAATCCGGATCATCTACTGTGAAAAGCTCAGTCCACCCCCCCCCCCCCCTCCCCAGGTACCGTACTTAACTCCGGTAATTTGTCTCATCCTAATATCAGACGTAGACAAGGATACAAATTACAGCACTGTATCATCATTTGCACATGACACCAGGATTTTTATGAGTAGACAATATAGAGGACACGACAAACCTCCAATTGGATGTAAATCGAGTTTTTCAATGGGCCACAGATAATAATATGTTTAATGAAAATAAGTTTCAGCGGCTGCGCTATGGAATAAAAAAAAATTAAAAACGGAAACCATATATAAAACGGAATCAAATCACACTATAGAGGGAAAAACCAATGTAACGGAGAAGACTTGACACAAAAAGTTGCTGTCACGACTGCAAGAAAATGACAGATTGGATAACAAGAGCCTTCCAAACAAGGGATGTCATACCAATGATGATACTTTTTAAGACACTAGTGCTCTCTACGGTGGAATATTGTTGCACAAGAACAATAACGCTGGGAGGGTGTTGAACAGCCGCGGACCTCTGATGTTTATACAGTGTTCTCTGATTGTGCCTATGGCACCTCTGCTCTTCACTGGTTCTATTCTGCATTTTCTTCCATATCGTTCACTCTAGTCCGTTGTTATTTTACTGTGTAGATTTGGGACCTGACCCTCCAGTATTTTCCATGTGTATATTATTTGGTATCTCTCTCGTCTCCTTTCTAGAGAGTATATTTGGAGAGCTTTGAGACGATCCCAATAATTTAGGTGTTTTATCTCGTCTATGCGTGCCGTATATGTTCTCTGTATTCCCTCTATTTCAGCAATCTCTCCTGCTCTGAAGGGGGAAGTGAGTACTGAGCAGTACTCAAGACGGGACAACACAAGTGACTTGAAGAGTGCAACCATTGTGATGGGATCCCTGGATTTGAAAATTCTCGTAATCCATCCTATCATTTTTTGGCTGACGCAATATTTGCTTGGTTATGCTCCCTAAACGTTAGGTCGTCAGACATCATTATTCCCAAATCCTTCACATGCAGTTTCCTACAATGAGCAGATTTTATTGAGTTTTGTACCCTGTATTATGTTAAAGGTCCTTATTTACCGTATCTGAGTACCTGAAATTTATCACTGTTAAACATCATGTTATTTTCTGCTGCCCAATCGAAAACTTTTATTATTATCTGTTTGAAGTTTTTCAATGTCTTCAGCTGAGGTAATTTTCATGCTGATTTTTGTGACATCTGCAAAAGATGATACGAAGCTGACTTGTATTTTTGTCTATATCTGATATGAGATATCATTGAGTGTTACTCTTTGTGTTCTGTTTGATAGAAAATTTAATATCCACTGTCCTACTTTACCAATTATTCCCAATAAACTTATTTTGTGTGCTATCACTCCATGGTCACATTTATCAAATGCCTTTGCCAAGTCCGTGTATACCACATCTGCATTCTGGTTTTCTTCTAATGGCTCAGTGATTTTGTCGTAGTGGTCAAGTAGCTGTGAGAGGCATGATCTTCCCGCTCTAAATCCATGTTGGCCTGGGTTGTGGAGGTCATTGGTCTCCATGAAACTAGTGACCTGACTCCTGATCACTCTCTCAAATACTTTTATTATGTGGGACGTTAGTGCAACTGGTCTATAATTCTTTGCCAATGCTTTGCTCCCTCCCTTGTGTAGAGGGGCAATGTCTGCTACTTTAAGTGCATCTAGTATCTCCCCCGTGTCCAAGCTCTTCCTTCACACTATACTGAGTGCCTGTGCTACGAGCACTTTGCATTTCTTTATAAATATCGAATTCCATGAGTCTGGCCCCGGGGCTGAGTGCATGGGCATGTTGTCAATTTCTCTTTCAAAATCTGCCACGCTCGTGTTGATATCAGTTATATTTACAGGGGTTTGGATATCAATCATAAAGAAATTGTCCGAATCTTCCACTTTCATGCTGTTATTGGAGTGCTAAACATCTCCTCATATTGCTTTTTTCAGGATTTCATTAATTACTTTTACTACCCAAAACCAGTAAAAATAAAAAACTTCTACATTATAGGGACTGCTTGCAATTTATAAATTTGCAATCCCTTGAGCAGGGTTTTATAAACTGTGGGTCCCGACCCATTTGAGGGTCGCAAAATAAATAAAATGGGCTGCGATAAATAGAAAAAAGCACTACACATAAGGGACATAACTGGCCGACCCCTCACAGTGTTCAAGAGAGAACTATCAACATCAGAGGCCTGAGACTGTTCAACACGCTTCCACTACACGTAAGGGACATAACTGGTCGACCCCTCACAGTGTTCAAGAGAGAACTATCAACATCAGAGGCCCGAGACTGTTCAACACGCTTCCACTACACATAAGGGACATAACTGGCCGACCCCTCACAGTGTTCAAGAGAGAACTATCAACATCAGAGGCCCGAGACTGTTCAACACGCTTCCACTACGCATAAGGGACATAACTGGCCGACCCCTCACAGTGTTCAAGAGAGAACTATCAACATCAGAGTCCCGAGACTGTTCAACACGCTTCCACTACACATAAGGGACATAACTGGCCGACCCCTCACAGTGTTCAAGAGAGAACTATCAACATCAGAGGCCCGAGACTGTTCAACACGCTTCCACTACACATAAGGGACATAACTGGCCGACCCCTCACAGTGTTCAAGAGAGAACTATCAACATCAGAGGCCCGAGACTGTTCAACACGCTTCCACTACACATAAGGGACATAACTGGCCGACCCTTCACAGTGTTCAAGAGAGAACTATCAACATCAGAGGCCCGAGACTGTTCAACACGCTTCCACTACACATAAGGGGCATAACTGGCCGACCCCTCACAGTGTTCAAGAGAGAACTATCAACATCAGAGGCCCGAGACTGTTCAACACGCTTCCACTACACATAAGGGACATAACTGGCCGACCCCTCACAGTGTTCAAGAGAGAACTATCAACATCAGTGGCCCGAGACTGTTCAACACGCTTCCACTACACATAAGGGACATAACTGGCCGACCCCTCACAGTGTTCAAGAGAGAACTATCAACATCAGTGGCCCGAGACTGTTCAACACGCTTCCACTACACATAAGAGACATAACTGGCCGACCCCTCACAGTGTTCAAGAGAGAACTATCAACATCAGAGGCCCGAGACTGTTCAACACGCTTCCACTACACATAAGGGACATAACTGGCCGACCCCTCAGTGTTCAAGAGAGAACTATCAACATCAGAGGCCCGAGACTGTACAACACGCTTCCACTACACATAAGGGACATAACTGGCCGACCCCTCACAGTGTTCAAGAGAGAACTATCAACATCAGAGGCCCGAGACTGTTCAACACGCTTCCACTATACATAAGGGACATAACTGGCCGACCCCTCACAGTGTTCAAGAGAGAACTATCAACATCAGAGGCCCGAGACTGTTCAACACGCTTCCACTACACATAAGGGACATAACTGGCCGACCCCTCACAGTGTTCAAGAGAGAACTATCAACATCAGAGACCCGAGACTGTTCAACACGCTTCCACTACACATAAGGGACATAACTGGCCGACCCCTCACAGTGTTCAAGAGAGAACTATCAACATCAGAGGCCCGAGACTGTTCAACACGCTTCCACTACGCATAAGGGACATAACTGGCCGACCCCTCACAGTGTTCAAGAGAGAACTATCAACATCAGAGGCCCGAGACTGTTCAACACGCTTCCACTACACATAAGGGACATAACTGGCCGACCCCTCACAATGTTCAAGAGAGAACTATCAACATCAGAGGCCCGAGACTGTTCAACACGCTTCCACTACACATAAGGGACATAACTGGCCGACCCCTCACAGTGTTCAAGAGAGAACTATCAACATCAGAGACCCGAGACTGTTCAACACGCTTCCACTACACATAAGGGACATAACTGGCCGACCCCTCACAGTGTTCAAGAGAGAACTATCAACATCAGAGGCCCGAGACTGTTCAACACGCTTCCACTACACATAAGGGACATAACTGGCCGACCCCTCACAGTGTTCAAGAGAGAACTATCAACATCAGAGGCCCGAGACTGTTCAACACGCTTCCACTACACATAAGGGACATAACTGGCCAACCCCTCACAGTGTTCAAGAGAGAACTGGATAAACACCTCCAAAGGATACCTGATCAACCAGGCTGTGACTCATACGTCAGGCTGCGAGCAGCCGCGTCCAACAATCTGGTTGACCAGTCCAGCAACCAGGAGGCCTGGTCGACGACCGGGCCGCGGGGACGCTAAGCCCCGGAACAAAGAACATGTCAACAGGTAGTCAGATAGATTGTCTAATTCCGTAACAAACGCGACGTATTGGGTTCAAGGACCCCCCGCCCCCCAGGAGAGGGCTGAGAACGGGACACACATACTCTCAGCTTGAGTAAGCTCCCCTCAAGCTGTAGGGTAACGCTGGAGCGTGGTGCCATGCTCCTCCCTACACGGCAGCTTACATATGGCAACAACATATAAATGACAACATATAACATATGGCAAGAGACAATAAATGTAAATAACAGTTTGGAGTCCACCATACAAACGGTGGTGGAGGATTAACCCTAAGAACATGAAGTGAACATTCTATAAGAAGTAACCCCAACTTGATAACCTCTGTGAACCAACCCACCATAATAACCTCAAGATAACCCACACCCGAAGAGTATAACCTGCAGGGGTTGACAACTCCCACAGTGACTCAAGGAACACATTAAAACAAGTGAGGATCACAGCAAAACACACGGAATGGAGCCCAAGAAAAATCAATAGGATTAAGTTCCTTTATAATGGAGGGGGGAAGAGAGGGTTCCGGGCGGAGGTTCACTGTCCATCACTGCTCAGTGTGGCTCCAGGTGTAGGAGGGGCAGGTGCTGGTGCTCCTCTCGTAGCAGTAGAGGGGGTGCCTGTGTACACATATGTGCCTCCTGGTGTGGTGAGGCGACCCCCGCCACACCTAGCGTGTGGCTCTCAGGGCCACACTGGTCCACACACACCAAAAACACATGTGATATTGATCAGCTGGAGGAGGGGGGTGGTGGCCCAACACACTGAGCCACCCCCCACTCGCTTCCGCCCCCCCCTCTCCTTCCCCCTTCCACACACTGTTTCCACTCTTCACTACAACACTGCTGAATGAGGTGTACATGTGTGTACACACCTGCGGGTCCCGGGGCAGGTGTGTGCCAGCCTCTACCGTCACAAATGCCGCCATATTCTCACTGTGTTGACATTGTGGCGACACGTCTAGTTAGCTCCGTGGCTCACACACCTGCCTCTGTTCCAGGTGTGTGTGTGGAGGGGTTCCTAGGGTTGATGTAGGGGGGAGGCTGCGGGGGATGGTGGGGATGGTGGGGGTGGCGTGGGGTGGCGTGGGGTGGCGTGGGGAGGCGGGGGAGCTCACAATGGTCCTCACCAAAGTATGGGTGTGTCTGCCAGGCTAACACACACCGACACACCTCTCATTCCCCGTGTCCCCAGAGGGAGGGGGGGTGTGGGGTGAGGGGATGAGGGGGGGCGGGCACACGACTCCGCGGGTGTAGTACACTAACGGGGTTTGGGTGTAGCGTAGACACGAGGGGAGAGTGAAGGTAGCGGGGCCGTGGTGGCGCACGGTGCTCTCCCGCACACAGCTAGAGACACACTGAGGGGAAGGTCGGCCCTCTGGCACCACCACCCCTCGTCTCACCACCACCACCACCACCCCTCGTCTCCCCTCTCACCACCACCACCCCTCGTCTCCCCTCTCACCACCACCACCACCCCTCGTCTCCCCTCTCACCACCACCCCTCGTCTCCCCTCTCACCACCACCACCCCTCGTCTCCCCTCTCACCACCACCACCACCACCCCTCGTCTCCCCTCTCACCACCACCACCACCACCACCACCCCTCGTCTCCCCTCTCACCACCACCACCACCCCTCGTCTCCCCTCTCACCACCACCACCACCACCACCCCTCGTCTCCCCTCTCACCACCACCACCACCCCTCGTCTCCCCTCTCACCACCACCACCACCACCACCCCTCGTCTCCCCTCTCACCACCACCACCACCACCACCACCCCCCGTCTCCCCTCTCACCACCACCACCACCACCCCTCGTCTCCCCTCTCACCACCACCACCACCACCACCACCCCTCGTCTCCCCTCTCACCACCACCACCACCCCTCGTCTCCCCTCTCACCACCACCACCACCACCACCCCTCGTCTCCCCTCTCACAAAACCCCTCGTCTCCCCTCTCACCACCACCACCACCACCACCCCTCGTCTCCCCTCTCACCACCACCACCACCACCCCTTGTCTCCCCTCTCACCACCACCACCACCACCCCTCGTCTCCCCTCTCACCACCACCACCACCACCCCTTGTCTCCCCTCTCACCACCACCACCACCACCACCCCTCGTCTCCCCTCTCACCACCACCACCACCACCCCTTGTCTCCCCTCTCACCACCACCACCCCTCGTCTCCCCTCTCACCACCACCACCACCACCCCTCGTCTCCCCTCTCACCACCACCACCCCTCGTCTCCCCTCTCACCACCACCACCACCACCCCTCGTCTCCCCTCTCACCACCACCACCCCTCGTCTCCCCTCTCACCACCACCACCCCTCGTCTCCCCTCTCACCACCACCACCACCACCCCTTGTCTCCCCTCTCACCACCACCACCACCACCCCTTGTCTCCCCTCTCACCACCACCACCACCACCACCCCTTGTCTCCCCTCTCACTACCACCACCACCACCCCTCGTCTCCCCTCTCACCACCACCACCACCACCACCACCACCCCTTGTCTCCCCTCTCACCACCACCACCACCTAACTCTTCCCTACACACCCGCCAGCACAAGTAGGTCAGCACAGGATCCTTCAATATACTGGCAAGTGCCTTGAGGCCAAAACTGGAGCAATAGGGAGCAGTTCCCCATTATCGGGGAGAGGGGGAGCCTGTTAGGCTTACAGAGCCCCCCTTCCCCCTTGGGCCAACTACTGGACCCTCCTTCAGTACGCAACCCTTAACAGGTCTCTAGGTACCGAGGACCTGTTTAATGCAAAAGGACCCCCACACCCATCCTGTGGGTGGTAGTGGACCCCACACCCATCCTGTGGGTGGTAGTGGACCCCCACACCCATCCTGAGGGTGGTAGTGGACCCCCACACCCATCCTGTGGGTGGTAGTGGACCCCCACACCCATCCTGTTGGTGGTAGTGGACCCCCACACCCATCCTGTTGGTGGTAGTGGACCCCCACACCCATCCTGTTGGTGGTAGTGGACCCCACACCCATCCTGTGGACGGTAGTGGACTCCACACCCATCCTGTGGGTGATAGTGGACCCCACACCCATCCTGTGGACGGTAGTGGACCCCATATCACTCTTATAATTGAAATCACTGGTGTTGTCCCGTCTTGAGTATTGCTCAGTACTCACTTCCCCTTTCAGAGCGGGAGAGATCTCTGAAATAGAGGGAATACAGAGAACATATACGGCACGCATAGACACGATAAAACATCTAAATTATTGGGACCGTCTCAAAGCTCTCAAAATGTACTCTCTGGAAAGGAGACGAGAAAGGTATCAAATAATATATACATGGAAGATACTGGAGGGCCAGGTCCCAAGGTCCCACAGTAGAATAACAACATACTAGAGCGAAAGGTACGGAAGGAAATGCAAAATAGAATCAGTGACGAGGCCTGGTCGACGACCGGGCCGCGGGGACGTTAAACCCCGGAAGCACCTCAAGGTAGGAGTAGAGGTGCCATAGGCACAATCAGTGAACACTGTCTGAACATCAGAGGTCCACGGGTAGTTACACTAGGCAAACTTGGGATATTTCGCTATGATTTTTGTTAGTAAATCACTTTGATATAAATACTTAGATATTTATTGAACATTTATGATAAGAATGATCAGAAATTTCTTATATTTCGTCACAGTCCATAACATAATGCGAATAATTTTGTCGACACAGTTAACATTTGGTCAGGTCTACATCAGCAGGTAGACTCCCAGAGATCCTTATAGCAGAGTGCTAAGCCGCGCAGTAGTAACATCTTGGAGTCTGGGATTATACTGCAACCCGTTCTCGCACTTTCTTACAGTCAATATTGACTTATTAAATAAGTGCATATATGACATACTAATTTACTGTGAATATTTTAGTTTACCTTGAAAAGCTTCATAGAAAACACCGACCTTACCTAACCTTCTTAGTATGTTAAGATAAGCATCTTATTGCTTCGTAATTACAATTATTACTTAACCTACACCTATTATAGGTATAGGTTAAGTAATGATCCATACATGTGTGGCTCCTCTGGCATGATAGGATAATAGATGTAACTGCTAGTGTAGATTTCACTGTCTCAGATCTGCAAGCTTCTCTTGTTCTTCGGGCTTTATTCTCAAGTTGCTTGTAGACAATCCAAGACTCTTCTCCACTCTTCTAATGACAGATTCTTTGGCTAACTCGTCAGTTTTATCTTACATTCGACGGCCAAGATGTGACGGAACCTCCACTCAAAAGAGACTCTGTTATCATTAATAATGTTGTATTTATGTTAGCTTGAGACACGAGCATGTTACAGTTATGTCTTAAAGAGTTGAGAGCAATTAAGGATGATAAAGAGTCACTGATACTTAATGTGTAAAGTTTTTAGACATTTGAGTGCAAGAAGTCAAACAGTTGGAGGTGAAGTGTTCATTGTGTTTAATGTGTTCAGATGAACTTGGACGTGAAACTTGATGATTTTTGGTTGAAAAATATGGATTAATTTTGTGGCAGATGCAATTATTGGTGTGGACGACTAAGTGAGCCTGGTGGTTAAGTAAGTCTGGTGGTTAAGTGAGCCTGGTGGTTAAGTAAGTCTGGTGGTTAAGTAAGCCTGGTGGTTAAGTGAGCCTGATGGTTAAGTAAGCCTGGTGGTTAAGTGAGCCTGGTGGTTAAGTGAGCCTGGTGGTTAAGTAAGTCTGGTGGTTAAGTAAGTCTGGTGGTTAAGTGAGCCTGGTGGTTAAGTGAGCCTGGTGGTTAAGTGAGCCTGGTGGTTAAGTGAGCCTGGTGGTTAAGTAAGTCTGGTGGTTAAGTAAGTCTGGTGGTTAAGTAAGCCTGGTGGTTAAGTAAGCCTGGTGGTTAAGTAAGCCTGGTGGTTAAGTAAGCCTGGTGGTTAAGTAAGCCTGGTGGTTAAGTGAGCCTGGTGGTTAAGTAAGCCTGGTGGTTAAGTGAGCCTGGTGGTTAAGTGAGCCTGGTGGTTAAGTGAGCCTGGTGGTTAAGTGAGCCTGGTGGTTAAGTGAGCCAGGTGGTTAAGTAAGTGCCGTGCCTCACTGTAGCACAGGAAGCTCCATCTTTATTCAAGATGAAAAGTGCCTCAAGTTTAAATATTAAATAAAATTATCTTTCAGCAATTGAGCGCGTCCACAGACAGTATCTCGGAGACGGTAACAGCACCCCCCCCCCCCGCCAGGATCGTCTTGGGAGAGCGGGAATCCAACCCGTAAAGTTGCAACAAGTGTTTAAAGAGGTCTTGTGAGCACTTACAACATCTCCGCCGTGATAATGGGCAGCACTAGAAATATAAATTGTATATTGGACGTGAATAACTGAGTTGACTACAAATATCCCATTTAGAAATAGGTCTGCCTGTTAGGGTTAACTGTAATAGGTCTCAGTAGTTCACTCACAGTAACAGTGTCTCCACAGCAAGGCACTGTGATTTATCTCAATAAATTACCAGCAAACTAAATAGTTTTTTTTCAGTATATACATTACGTGAACAATGATTGAGTGGTCACTACCCTGAGGGCCAACATGAGCGGTGGCTAACATTAATGACCTGCCACGACACCCACAAATGACTAACTACACCTCAGTAAACTGAGTGGACACTCAAGGATAGTAAACTAACTGTTAGTTCTGATAATTAACCCCCAGACCTTTGTTAACAGGGCAGAGAGTTCGCTGAAGTAGAGTGATTGAAGTAGAATGTTCCAAGTTATCAGAATAATTAGGCAACCTTAATTACTTGTGTAGACTAGTGATTAATAATTGTATTTTTCAGTAAAATTTATCTATAACTGATGATAACAGTCGGACAATAATTACACTGATTCCTTCAGATATAATTCCCAGATAAGGGAAGGAATTATCAGGGGAACCACCAAGCCATTACGACTACATACCACTTGGAGAGGGGGGGGGGGGGGTCAGGATTTAGGATGGGACGGAGGGAGAAAGAATGCTGCCCAACCACTTGGACGGTCGGGGGATTGAACGCCGACCTGCATGAAGCCAGACCTCTTCTAGCAGTAAGTAGTTGATACCTGGTTGATGGGGTTCTGGGAGTTGTTCTACTCCCCAAGCCCGGCCCGAGGCCAGGCTTGACTTGTGAGAGTTTGGTCCACCAGGCTGTTGCTTGGAGCGGCCCGCACGGCCACGTACCCACCATAGCCCGGCTGATCCGGAACTTCTCTTAGAAAGCCGTCCAGTTTCCTCTTGAAGATGTCCACGGTTGTTCCGGCAATATTTCTTATGCTCGCTGGGAGGATGTTGAACAACCGCGGACCTCTGATGTTTATACAGTGTTCTCTGATTGTGCCTATGGCACCTCTGCTCTTCACTGGTTCTATTCTGCATTTTCTTCCATATCGTTCACTCCAGTACGTTGTTATTTTACTGTGTAGATTTGGGACCTGGCCCTCCAGTATTTTCCATGTGTATATTATTGGCATCTCTCTCGTCTCCTTTTTAGAGAGTACATTTGGAGAGCTGTGAGACGATCCCAATAATTTAGGTGTTTTATCTCATCTATGCGTGCCGTATATGTTCTCTGTACTCCCTCTATTTCAGCAATCTCTCCTACTCTGAAGGGGGACGTGAGTACTGAGCAGTACTCAAGACGGGACAACACAAGTGACTTGAAGAGTACAACCATTGTGATGGGATCCCTGGATTTGAAAGTTCCCGTAATCCATCCTATCATTTTTCTGGCTGTCGCAATATTTGCTTGGTTATGCTCCCTAAACGTTAGGTCGTCGGACATCATTATTCCCAAATCCTTGACATGCTGTTTTCCTAATATGGGAAGATTTGTTTGTGTTTTGTACCCTGTGTTATGTTTCAGATCCTCATTTTTACCGTACCTGAGTACCTGGAATTTATCACTGTTAAACATCATATTACTTTCTGCTGCCAATCAAAAACTTTGTTGACATCTGATTGTAGTTTTTCAATGTCTTCAGCAGAGGTAATTTCCATGCTGATTTTTGTGTCATCTGCAAAGGACGATGTTACGAACTCCTAGCTGGATACGTATATAAATTTAAATAAACTTATTTTGTTCCATTTCATCATTATCTGTATATGTACATGTATTATATTTTTGTATATTATCGTGTGGTGTGGCAGCATCAGTGGGGACAGGAGCGCGGTGGCTCTTCACACGTCTAATACCTGTTGGATTCGGGAAATTAGAATTGCTGGACCTGTTCAGTTATGATAGTTCCAGATGTCACTTCTTAAATTTCATATATTTATTAATTTACTGTAATTAAGCAGGTGGCATTGTACTTATATATTTTGAAAGTAACTATTATATTTTATTTGCATTCTTATGTATTTTGAGAACAAGTGGTTGTTCAATTAGTTTTAAAAAAGTCTTTATTTTCCATCCCTCATCGTGGATGAGGCAGGGGGGGGGGGGAGAGGATTATGGGTAGAGACGGTGCGCGAGAGTCAGTAGCTTCAAGGGACCAGGAGAGATTACATCTTTGTTTAGTTAAGTCTGTAACATTCATGTTGTGCCATATTTTTATATATTATATTATATGAGAGACAATACTTTTTGTTTGGTTGTATAAGTTAACTTGTCCATCTGGGCTTTATATTATACTGTATTGATTATATTGAATATATATATATTATAATTTATATATATTTCTTCAGTCCTAAGGGAAAATTTACTTATTGCCGGTTATCAATGAAGGCGTTATACTGGTGACCCGCTTTAGACAACATCAGTTGTAGTATTCTTAGACATGTAAAGTTTGGCTGTTGTAGGGTCACGAGCCGTAACGAACGATAGGTAACAGACGATACGAAGCTGTGACGTGTATTTTTGTCTTTATCAGATATGAGAATTAGGAACAGCAGTGGTGCAAGGACTGTACCCTGAGGTACAGAGCTTTTAACATCGCTTGGACTCGATTTTATCTGATTGACTGTTAATCTTTGTGTTCTGTTCGACAGGAAATTGAGTATCCAGCGTCCTACTTTACCAGTTATTCCCATTGACCTCATTTTGTGTGCTATCACTCCATGGTCACATTTGTCGAATGCCTTTGCAAAGTCTGTGTATACAACATCTGCATTTTGCTTTTCTTCTAAAGCTTCTGTGATTTTGTCATAGTGGTTGAGTAACTGTGACAGACAGGATCTTCCCGCTCTAAATCCATGTTGTCCTGGATTGTGCAATTCATTGTTTTCCATAAAACTAGAAATTTGATTCCTAATCACTCTTTCAAACACTTTTATTATGTGTGATGTTAGTGCAACTGGTCTATAATTTTTTGCCAAAGCTTTACTACCCCCCTTGTGCAGAGGAGCTATATCTGCAGATGTAAGTGCTGCTGGTATCTCCCCTGTATCCAGGCTCTTTCTCCATATTACGCTGAGTGCTCGCGCTACTGGTACTTTACATTTCTTTATGAATATTGAATTCCATGAGTCAGGCCCAGGAGCTGAGTGCATGGGCATATTGTCAATTTCTCTTTCAAAGTCTTCCGAGTTTGTGGTAATATCCGTTATATTACCTGCAGCTTGCAACTCTACCCAGGTACACCCAGGTACAACCAGGTACACCCAGGTACACCCAGGTACAACCAGGTACACCCAGGTACAACCAGGTACAACCAGGTACACCCAGGTACAACCAGGTACAACCAGGTACACCCAGGTACACCTGTGGGAACCGACCTGTGAGATTTATATTTATTTAATTTATATGAATTTATATTTACGTTAATTTATATACTTCGATAGCAATTTGTATAATGTTAAGTGGACTGTATTTCTGCAATAATCTCATAATCTCACAAATCGATCCTCTACACATTAGGGGGGTTTATATTACACATATGCAGCCAATCAAATTACAGTAATAGCTACATACATTGATGAGGTTCCTTCTCTTATAGTACAGCAGGTTAGTCCACCAGGTATAACTAGAGTGTAGACACCAAATTATCCTCTTTGAGGTAGCTTCTATCACCCAGTAACTGGTGCACATAATCTTGCATCCTCGTCTTGACCTGTCAAAAGTGCGCTAGCTGTGAAGCCAGAATCCTATATATGACAAGTATATCAGAGAAAACAGTACATGGAACATGAGGACCTGGCTTAATTACCTTTAGTTTGAGGCTTCCATGTGATCTAACCGGATAACCCTACCCAATGACATTAATGGCCACTAATGATAGATAATGGGTTTCGGATAGACACTTAACTTGAATTTGTAGACAGCGTGTTGATAATGGTACACTTTTAGTTTCCATAACACTACGTCCAAGTAAATTTAACAGGAGCCGAATTTGCTCCCGTGTGAGCCTCTGGTCTAGTATACACAATGGCTGTTTAACACTCCATCCTATTGACGTTACTGGCCGACATTGTCCAGAATGATAGGAGCCGTTTGCTCCACACGTCTCGGAGGTGACACAACAATGGCTGCCTCCTTCCCCCCTCTGACGCCTGGCCTACTTTGTCCAGATTTCAGAAAGTGATAGAAGGGTCACATTTACTCTACTTTAATATTGATAATTAAGTTAATTTATATAAGATGTTTTTATGATGGTAAAGTCCAAAGACTAATGTATTTAAGAACAATTCCCAGCAGAATAGCTGGTGAATTATAATAGTATGTGGTGATGATATCCCGTTTTCTTTAGATGGTAATTCCACTACAAGTTACGTTTTCTATGGGTAACTTGTTGGTAATACAGTTATTATCTGTATGATTATTAAATGGTGTCGGATTTTCCGACAACACCCAGGTACACACTGTTATAACAGGCAGACACATCACTCTGCATGTAAATTAATTAATTAGTCTAATGCTGAGACAGCTGCTGGCGACTCCCCCACCACAGCTGCAGGTGTACACCCCCTCCACAGCTGCAGGTGTACACCCCCACCACCACAGCTGCTGGCGACTCCCCCACCACAGCTGCAGGTGTACACCCCCTCCACAGCTGCAGGTGTACACCCCCACCACCACAGCTGCTGGCGACTCCCCCACCACCACAGCTGCAGGTGTACACCCACCACCACAGCTGCAGGTGTACACCACCACCACAGCTGCAGGTGTACACCACCACCACAGCTGCAGGTGTACACCCCCTCCACAGCTGCAGGTGTACACCCCCTCCACAGCTGCAGGTGTACACCCCCACCACCACAGCTGCTGGCGACTCCCCCACCACCACAGCTGCAGGTGTACACCCCCACCACAGCTGCAGGTGTACACCACCACCACAGCTGCAGGTGTACACCCCCTCCACAGCTGCAGGTGTACACCCCCTCCACAGCTGCTGGCGACTCCCCCACCACCACAGCTGCAGGTGTACACCCCCACCACAGCTGCAGGTGTACACCACCACCACAGCTGCAGGTGTACACCACCACCACAGCTGCAGGTGTACACCCCCTCCACAGCTGCAGGTGTACACCCCCTCCACAGCTGCTGGCGACTCCCCCACCACAGCTGCAGGTGTACACCCCCTCCACAGCTGCAGGTGTACACCCCCTCCACAGCTGCAGGTGTACACCCCCTCCACAGCTGCAGGTGTACACCCCCACCACAGCTGCAGGTGTACACCCCTCCACAGCTGCTGGCGACTCCCCCACCACAGCTGCAGGTGTACACCCCCTCCACAGCTGCAGGTGTACACCCCCTCCACAGCTGCAGGTGTACACCCCCTCCACAGCTGCAGGTGTACACCCCCTCCACAGCTGCAGGTGTACACCCCCACCACCACAGCTGCAGGTGTACACCCCCTCTACAGCTGCAGGTGTACACCCCCACCACAGCTGCAGGTGTACACCCCCACCACCACAGCTGCAGGTGTACACCCCCTCCACAGCTGCAGGTGTACACCCCCACCACAGCTGCAGGTGTACACCCCCTCCACAGCTGCAGGTGTACACCCCCTCCACAGCTGCAGGTGTACACCCCCACCACAGCTGCAGGTGTACACCCCCTCCACAGCTGCAGGTGTACACCCCCACCACAGCTGCAGGTGTACACCACCACCACAGCTGCAGGTGTACACCACCACCACAGCTGCAGGTGTACACCCCCTCCACAGCTGCAGGTGTACACCACCACCACAGCTGCAGGTGTACACCACCACCACAGCTGCAGGTGTACACCACCACCACAGCTGCAGGTGTACACCCCCTCTACAGCTGCAGGTGTACACCCCCACCACCACAGCTGCAGGTGTACACCCCCACCACCACAGCTGCAGGTGTACACCCCCTCCACAGCTGCAGGTCTACACCCCACCACCACAGCTGCAGGTGTACACCCCCACCACCACAGCTGCAGGTGTACACCCCCTCCACAGCTGCAGGTGTACACCCCCTCCACAGCTGCAGGTGTACACCCCCTCCACAGCTGCAGGTGTACACCTCCTCCACAGCTGCAGGTGTACACCACCACCACAGCTGCAGGTGTACACCCCCACCACAGCTGCAGGTGCACACCCCCTCCACAGCTGCAGGTGTACACCACCACCACAGCTGCAGGTGTACACCCCCTCCACAGCTGCAGGTGTACACCACCACCACAGCTGCAGGTGTACACCCCCTCCACAGCTGCAGGTGTACACCCCCTCCACAGCTGCAGGTGTACACCACCACCTCCACAGCTGCAGGTGTACACCCCTTCACAGCTGCAGGTGTACACCACCACAGCTGCAGGTGTACACCCCCTCCACAGCTACAGGTGTACACCCCCACCACCACCACAGCTGCAGGTGTGCACCACCACCAGAGCTGCAGGTGTACACCCCCTCCACAGCTGCAGGTGTACACCCCCTCCACAGCTGGTGTACACCCCCTCCACAGCTGCAGGTGTACACCCCCTCCACAGCTGCAGGTGTACACCCCCTCCACAGCTGCAGGTGTACACCCCCTCCACAGCTGCAGGTGTACACCACCACCACAGCTGCAGGTGTACACCCCCACCACAGCTGCAGGTGTACACCCCCTCCACAGCTGCAGGTGTACACCACCACCACAGCTGCAGGTGTACACCCCCTCCACAGCTGCAGGTGTACACCCCATCCACAGCTGCAGGTGTACACCCCCTCCACAGCTGCAGGTGTACACCACCACCACCACAGCTGCAGGTGTACACCCCCTCCACAGCTGCAGGTGTACACCACCACAGCTGTAGGTGTACACCACCACAGCTGCAGGTGTACACCACCACCACCACAGCTGCAGGTGTACACCCCCACCACAGCTGCAGGTGTACACCACCACCACCACAGCTGCAGGTGTGCACCACCACCACAGCTGCAGGTGTACACCACCACCACAGCTGCAGGTGTACACCACCACCACAGCTGCAGGTGTACACCCCCTCCACCACCACAGCTGCAGGTGTACACCACCACCACCACCACAGCTGCAGGTGTACACCCCCTCCACCACCACAGCTGCAGGTGTACACCACCACCACAGCTGCTGGTGTAGACACCCACCACAGCTGCTGGTGTACACACCCACCACCACAGCTGCAGGTGTACACCACCACCACAGCTGCAGGTGTACACCACCACCACAGCTGCAGGTGTACACCACCACCACAGCTGCAGGTGTACACCCCCACCACCACCACAGCTGCAGGTGTACACCACCACCACAGCTGCAGGTGTACACCACCACCACAGCTGCTGGTGTACACACCCACCACCACAGCTGCAGGTGTACACCACCATCACAGCTGCAGGTGTACACCCCCACCACCACAGCTGCAGGTGTACACCCCCACCACCACAGCTGCAGGTGTACACCCCCTCTACAGCTGCAGGTGTACACCCCCACCACAGCTGCAGGTGTACACCCCCACCACCACAGCTGCAGGTGTACACCCCCTCCACAGCTGCAGGTGTACACCCCCACCACAGCTGCAGGTGTACACCCCCTCCACAGCTGCAGGTGTACACCCCCTCCACAGCTGCAGGTGTACACCCCCACCACAGCTGCAGGTGTACACCCCCTCCACAGCTGCAGGTGTACACCCCCACCACAGCTGCAGGTGTACACCACCACCACAGCTGCAGGTGTACACCACCACCACAGCTGCAGGTGTACACCCCCTCCACAGCTGCAGGTGTACACCACCACCACAGCTGCAGGTGTACACCACCACCACAGCTGCAGGTGTACACCCCCTCTACAGCTGCAGGTGTACACCCCCTCCACAGCTGCAGGTGTACACCCCCACCACCACAGCTGCAGGTGTACACCCCCACCACCACAGCTGCAGGTGTACACCCCCTCCACAGCTGCAGGTCTACACCCCCACCACCACAGCTGCAGGTGTACACCCCCACCACCACAGCTGCAGGTGTACACCCCCTCCACAGCTGCAGGTGTACACCCCCTCCACAGCTGCAGGTGTACACCCCCTCCACAGCTGCAGGTGTACACCTCCTCCACAGCTGCAGGTGTACACCACCACCACAGCTGCAGGTGTACACCCCCACCACAGCTGCAGGTGCACACCCCCTCCACAGCTGCAGGTGTACACCACCACCACAGCTGCAGGTGTACACCCCCTCCACAGCTGCAGGTGTACACCCCTTCCACAGCTGCAGGTGTATACCCCCTCCACCGCTGCAGGTGTACACCCCCTCCACAGCTGCAGGTGTACACCACCACCACAGCTGCAGGTGTACACCCCCTCCACAGCTGCAGGTGTACACCCCCTCCACAGCTGCAGGTGTACACCACCACCTCCACAGCTGCAGGTGTACACCCCTTCACAGCTGCAGGTGTACACCACCACAGCTGCAGGTGTACACCCCCTCCACAGCTACAGGTGTACACCCCCACCACCACCACAGCTGCAGGTGTGCACCACCACCACAGCTGCAGGTGTACACCCCCTCCACAGCTGCAGGTGTACACCCCCTCCACAGCTGGTGTACACCCCCTCCATAGCTGCAGGTGTACACCCCCTCCACAGCTGCAGGTGTACACCCCGTCCACAGCTGCAGGTGTACACCCCCTCCACAGCTGCAGGTGTACACCCCCTCCACAGCTGCAGGTGTACACCACCACCACAGCTGCAGGTGTACACCCCCACCACAGCTGCAGGTGTACACCCCCTCCACAGCTGCAGGTGTACACCACCACCACAGCTGCAGGTGTACACCCCCTCCACAGCTGCAGGTGTACACCCCATCCACAGCTGCAGGTGTACACCCCCTCCACAGCTGCAGGTGTACACCACCACCACCACAGCTGCAGGTGTACACCCCCTCCACAGCTGCAGGTGTACACCACCACCACCACAGCTGCAGGTGTACTCCCCCTCCACAGCTGCAGGTGTACACCACCACAGCTGTAGGTGTACACCACCACAGCTGCAGGTGTACACCACCACCACCACAGCTGCAGGTGTACACCCCCACCACAGCTGCAGGTGTACACCACCACCACCACAGCTGCAGGTGTGCACCACCACCACAGCTGCAGGTGTACACCACCACCACAGCTGCAGGTGTACACCACCACCACAGCTGCAGGTGTACACCCCCTCCACCACCACAGCTGCAGATGTACACCACCACCACCACCACAGCTGCAGGTGTACACCCCCTCCACCACCACAGCTGCAGGTGTACACCACCACCACAGCTGCTGGTGTAGACACCCACCACAGCTGCTGGTGTACACACCCACCACCACAGCTGCAGGTGTACACCACCACCACAGCTGCAGGTGTACACCACCACCACAGCTGCAGGTGTACACCACCACCACAGCTGCAGGTGTACACCACCACCACCGCTGCAGGTGTACACCCCCACCACCACCACAGCTGCAGGTGTACACCACCACCACAGCTGCTGGTGTACACACCCACCACCACAGCTGCAGGTGTACACCACCATCACAGCTGCAGGTGTACACCCCCACCACCACAGCTGCAGGTGTACACCCCCACCACCACAGCTGCAGGTGTACACCCCCACCACCACAGCTGCAGGTGTACACCCCCACCACCACAGCTGCAGGTGTACACCCCCACCACCACATCTGCAGGTGTACACCCCCACCACCACAGCTGCAGGTGTACACCCCCACCACCACAGCTGCAGGTGTACACCCCCACCACCACAGCTGCAGGTGTACACCACCACCACAGCTGCAGGTGTACACCACCACCACAGCGGCAGGTGTACACCACCACCACAGCTGCAGGTGTACACCACCACCACCACAGCTGCAGGTGTACACCACCACCACAGCTGCAAGTGTACACCCCCACCACCACAGCTGCAGATGTACACCCCCACCACCACAGCTGCAGGTGTACACCCCCACCACCACAGCTGCAGGTGTACACCACCACCACAGCTGCAGGTGTACACCACCACAGCTGCAGGTGTACACCCCCACCACCACAGCTGCAGGTGTACACCACCACCACCACAGCTGCAGGTGTACACCACCACCACCACAGCTGCAGGTGTACACCACCACCACAGCTGCAGGTGTACACCACCACCACAGCTGCAGGTGTACACCACCACCACAGCTGCAGGTGTACACCACCACCACAGCTGCAGGTGTACACCCCCACCACCACAGCTGCAGGTGTACACCCCCACCACCACAGCTGCAGGTGTACACCCCCACCACCACAGCTGCAGGTGTACACCACCACCACAGCTGCAGGTGTACACCCCCACCACCACAGCTGCAGGTGTACACCCCCACCACCACAGCTGCAGGTGTACACCACCACCACAGCTGCAGGTGTACACCACCACCACAGCTGCAGGTGTACACCCCCCACCACCACAGCTGCAGGTGTACACCCCCCACCACCACCAGCTGCAGGTGTACAACCCCCCACCACCACAGCTGCAGGTGTACACACCACCACCTGTAACCACCACAGCTGCAGGTGTACACCCCCACCACCACAGCTGCAGGTGTACACCCCCACCACCACAGCTGCAGGTGTACACCCCCACCACCACAGCTGCAGGTGTACACCCCCACCACAGCTGCAGGTGTACACCACCACCACAGCTGCAGGTGTACACCCACCACCACCAGGTACCCACAGCTGCATGGTGTACACCCCACCACCACAGCTGCAGGTGTACACCCCCACCACCACAGCTGCAGGTGTACACCCCCACCACCACAGCTGCAGGTGTACACCCCCACCACCACAGCTGCAGGTGTACACCCCCACCACCACAGCTGCAGGTGTACACCCACCACCACAGCTGCAGGTGTACACCCACCACCACAGCTGCAGGTGTACACCCCCACCACCACAGCTGCAGGTGTACACCACCCACCACAGCTGCAGGTGTACACCCCCACCACAGCTGCAGGTGTACACCACCACCACAGCTGCAGGTGTACACCACCACAGCTGCAGGTGTACACCCCCACCACAGCTGCAGGTGTACACCACCACCACAGCTGCAGGTGTACACCACCACCACAGCTGCAGGTGTACACCCCCACCACCACAGCTGCAGGTGTACACCACCACCACAGCTGCAGGTGTACACCACCACCACAGCTGCAGGTGTACACCCCCACCACCACAGCTGCAGGTGTACACCCCCACCACCACAGCTGCAGGTGTACACCCCCACCACCACAGCTGCAGGTGTACACCCCCACCACCACAGCTGCAGGTGTACACCCCCACCACCACAGCTGCAGGTGTACACCCCCACCACCACAGCTGCAGGTGTACACCCCCACCACCACAGCTGCAGGTGTACACCCCCACCACAGCTGCAGGTGTACACCACCACCACAGCTGCAGGTGTACACCACCATCACAGCTGCAGGTGTACACCCCACCACCACAGCTGCAGGTGTACACCCCCACCACCACAGCTGCAGGTGTACACCCCCACCACCACAGCTGCAGGTGTACACCCCCACCACCACAGCTGCAGGTGTACACCCCCACCACCACAGCTGCAGGTGTACACCACCACCACAGCTGCAGGTGTACACCACCACCACAGCTGCAGGTGTACACCCCCACCACCACAGCTGCAGGTGTACACCACCACCACAGCTGCAGGTGTACACCCCCACCACAGCTGCAGGTGTACACCACCACCACAGCTGCAGGTGTACACCACCACCACAGCTGCAGGTGTACACCCCCACCACAGCTGCAGGTGTACACCACCACCACAGCTGCAGGTGTACACCACCACCACAGCTGCAGGTGTACACCACCACCACAGCTGCAGGTGTGCACCACCACCACAGCTGCAGGTGTACACCCCCACCACAGCTGCAGGTGTACACCACCACCACAGCTGCAGGTGTACACCACCACCACAGCTGCAGGTGTACACCACCACCACAGCTGCAGGTGTACACCACCACCACAGCTGCAGGTGTACACCACCACCACAGCTGCAGGTGTACACCACCACCACAGCTGCAGGTGTACACCACCACCACAGCTGCAGGTGTACACCACCACCACAGCTGCAGGTGTGCACCACCACCACAGCTGCAGGTGTACACTGGAAGACATTAGAGCTCAGGGAGACATAACCACCACATACATAAGTGGAGGAATAAGGGATGCATGGCAAGAGAAGGGGGAGTGGTGGGGGATGGAGTAGTGAGTGTGGGAGGGGTGGGGGTCAGCCAGGGGGGGGGGCGACCAGCATGACCCTTCACCGAGAAGGAGGTCAATCATAATCCATGGATTACTTGAAGCCAAGGCATCATCGCGGCAGGAAAGGATGGAGATTGAAGATTTTGAGTGGCAGGTGATCTTGAGAGATATCAGAGCCGAAACGGCACTTAATGAGGTGGGAATTCACTGCCAAATTGGGGCTTACAACTGTAACAAGAAACGACCTGTTCTGGTACAGTTCACTAACGAAGAGCGAAAACTATTACAATGTGTATATTGACAGATACATGACCAAAGATGAGCAAATAGCCCACAGGGCGAGCCGTCCTCGACACTCCTCGTCATATTTGAGTGTAGTTACACACCCCAGTGCTAACCCACCCCGTGCTAACCCACCCCAGTGCTAACCCACCCCGTGCTAACGAGCCCACACCTGCCTCCCAGGTCACACCCTCCCCAAATCTGCCCTCCCTGCCCCTGCTTATCTCCCCAATATCTCCCGCGACTCCTTTGACCCCATTGCTTTCGAATCCATCTGTTTCATCCCACATTCCAGGATCCCCTCATCCCCTCAACCCCCAAATCCCACTCAGCCCTAACCCCTCCTCAACCCCCTCCTTCCATATGACCCCCTACCCTTGCGAGGGGGGCACATGGACCCCCGTGGGGGGATGGGGGCCCCTCCACTTCTTCCTCCATTTCCCTCTTCCCTCCTTCTGCCCCAATGCCCACACCTACCCCTGAGTTCCCCCTGACTAATATATCCTCCCTCCCACTCTCACTCTCCATGTTCCATCAGCCACTCTTTTTCCCCACCCCCTCTATTCTTTTCCCTGCCTCATACTCCTCATCCCTCCGTGCCTCATACTCCTTCCTCCCTGCCTGCCTCATACTCCACCTCCCTCCCTGCCTCATACTCCACCTCCCACCCTGCCTCATACTCCACCTCCCTCCCTGCCTCATACTCCACCTCCCTCCCTGCCTCATACACCTCCTCCCTCCCTGCCTCATACTCCACCTCCCTCTCTGCCTCATACTCTTCCTCCCTCCCTGCCTCATACTCCTCCTCCCTCCGTGCCTCATACTCTTCCTCCCTCCCTGCCTCATACTCCTCCTCCCTCCCTCCCTCATACTCCTCCTCCCTCCCTGCCTCATACTCCTCCTCCCTCCCTGCCTCATATTCCACCTCCTTCCCTGCCTCATACTCCTCCTCCCTCCCTGCCTCATACTCCTCCTCCTTCCGTGCCTCATACTCCTCCTCCCTGCCTGCCTCAAACTCATCCCTCCGTGCCTCATACTCCTCCTCCCTCCCTGCCTCATACTCCACCTCCCTCCGTGCCTCATACTCCTCCTCCCTCCGTGCCTCATACTCCTCCTCCCTCCGTGCCTCATACTCCTCCTCCCTTCGTGCCTCATACTCCACCTCCCTGCCTGCGTCATACTCCGCCCACCTAGCGCCAGGTCCTTGCTCACGACTCCGGGTCCTCAGCGAGGGAGCGGGGCCCTGAGGGCGTCCCTCCAACCTTCTTGTTAGTGAAGCGACGCTGCTGCCGTCTGGGCTTGACATCCTCTTGCCGAGGACCTCTTACGACCTCCCGCGCTGGTAACTATCGTCTTCCTACCTCTTACGACCTCCCGCGCTGGTAACTATCATCTTCCTACCTCTTACGACCTCCCGCGCTACCTGCTTGACACCTGGTTGATGGGGTTCTGGGAGTTGTTCTACTCCCCAAGCCCGGCCCGAGGCCAGGCTAGACTTGTGAGAGTTTGGTCCACCAGGCTGTTGCTTGGAGCGGCCCGCAGGCCCACATACCCACCACAGCCCGGTTGGTTCGGCACTCCTTGGAGGTAACTATTTAGTTTCCTCTTGAAGATGTCCACGGTTGTTCCGGCAATATTTCTTATGCTCGCTGGGAGGACGTTGAACAACCGCGGACCTCTGATGTTTATACAGTGTTCTCTGATTGTGCCTATGGCACCTCTGCTCTTCACTGGTTCTATTCTGCTTTTTCTTCCATATCGTTCACTCCAGTACGTTGTTATTTTACTGTGTAGATTTGGGGCCTGACCCTCCAGTATTTTCCATGTGTATATTATTTGGTATCTCTCGTCTTCTTTCTAGTGAGTACATTTGGAGAGCTTTGAGACGATCCCAATAATTTAGGTGCTTTATCGCGTCTATGCGTGCCGTATATGTTCTCTGTACTCCCTCTATTTCAGCAATCTCTCCTGCTCTGAAGGGGGAAGTGAGTACTGAGCAGTACTCAAGACAGGACAACACAAGTGACTTGAAGAGTACAACCATTGTGATGGGATCCCTGGATTTGAAAGTTCTCGTAATCCATCCTATCATTTTTCTGGCTGCCGCAATATTTGCTTGGTTATGCTCCCTAAACGTTAGGTCGTCAGACATCATTATTCCCAAATCCTTTACATGTTGCTTTCCTACTATGGGCAGATTTGATTGTGTTTTGTACCCTGTATTATGTTCAAGGTCCTCATTTTTGCCATACATGAGTACCTGGAATTTATCACTGTTAAACATCATGTTATTTTCTGCTGCCCAATCGAAAACTTTATTAATATCAGCTTGAAGTTTTTCAATGTCTTCAGTAGAGGTAATTTTCATACTGATTTTTGTTTCATCTGCAAAGGATGACACGAAGCTGTGACTTGTATTTTTGTCTATATCTGATACGAGAATAAGGAACAGCAGCGGTGCAAGGACTGTACCTTGAGGTACAGAGCTTTTAACTGCGCTGCGATTATATTTGATTGACTGTTACTCTTTGTGTTCTGTTCGACAGGAAATTGAGTATCCAGCGTCCTACTTTACAAGTTATTCCCATTGACCTCATTTTGTGCACTATCATTCCATGGTCACATTTGTCGTTGCATTCGACAAATCTGTCGAATGCAAAGGCATTCGACTGCGACACAAATCTGTCGAATACACAGAAGTCTGTGTATTCTGTTTTTCTTCTAATGCCTCAGTGATTTTGTGGTAATAGTAACTATCGCAGGTAACTATCATCACACTACCTATTACGACCTACCACTTCACCCACCACCAATGAAGGGGGAGGTGGGGGGCCTGACCCACCACCAGTGAAGGGGCAGGTGGGGGGCCTGACCCACCACCAGTGAAGGGGCAGGTGGGGGGCCTGACCCACCACCAGTGAAGGGGCAGGTGGGGGGCCCTGACCCACCACCAGTGAAGGGGCAGGTGGGGGGCCTGACCCACCACCAGTGAAGGGGCAGGTGGGGGGCCTGACCCACCACCAGTGAAGGGGCAGGTGGGGGGCCTGACCCACCACCAGTGAAGGGGCAGGTGGGGGGCCTGACCCACCACCAGTGAAGGGGCAGGTGGGGGGCCTGACCCACCACCAGTGAAGGGGCAGGTGGGGGGCCTGACCCACCACCAGTGAAGGGGCAGGTGGGGGGCCTGACCCACCACCAGTGAAGGGGCATGTGGGGGGCCTGACCCACCACCAGTGAAGGGGCAGGTGGGGGGCCTGACCCACCACCAGTGAAGGGGCAGGTGGGTTGCCGGCTTCGCATCTCCCCTTTAAAAAGTACACATAACCTTGCATGGACCTCCAGGTGCTCCCCGTCCTTGGTCCCACTGTCTTCCCACGGTCTTATCCTGCCCTCCCATGGTCTTATCCTGCCCTCCCACGGTCTTATCCTGCCCTCCCATGGTCTTATCCTGCCCTCCCATGGTCTTATCCTGCCCTCCCATGGTCTTATCCTGCCCTCCCACGGTCTTATCCTGCCCTCCCATGGTCTTATCCTGCCCTCTCACGGTCTTATCCTGCCCTCCCACGGTCTTATCCTGCCTTCCCATGGTCGTATCCTGCCCTCCCATGGTCTTATCCTGCCCTCCCACGGTCTTATCCTGCCCTCCCATGGTCTTATCCTGCCCTCCCACGGTCTTATCCTGCCCTCCCATGGTCTTATCCTGCCCTCCCATGGTCTTATCCTGCCCTCCCATGGTCTTATCCTGCCCTCCCACGGTCTTATCCTGCCCTCCCATGGTCTTATCCTGCCCTCTCACGGTCTTATCCTGCCCTCCCACGGACTTATCCTGCCCTCCCATGGTCTTATCCTGCCCTCCCATGGTCTTATCCTGCCCTCCCATGGTCTTATCCTGCCCTCCCACGGTCTTATCCTGCCCTCCCATGGTCTTATCCTGCCCTCCCATGGTCTTATCCTGCCCTCCTATGTCTTATCCTGCCCTCCCATGGTCTTATCCTGCCCTCCCACGGTCTTATCCTGCCCTCCCACGGTCTTATCCTGCCCTCCCATGGTCTTATCCTGCCCTCCCACGATCTTATCCTGCCCTCCCATGGTCTTATCCTGCCTTCCCATGGTCTTATCCTGCCCTCCCACGGTCTTATCCTGCCTTCCCATGGTCTTATCCTGCCCTCCCATGGTCTTATCCTGCCCTCCCATGGTCTTATCCTGCCCTCCCATGGTCTTATCCTGCCCTCCCATGGTCTTATCCTGCCCTCCCATGGTCTTATCCTGCCCTCCCATGGTCTTATCCTGCCCTCCCACGATCTTATCCTGCCCTCCCACGGTCTTATCCTGCCTTCCCACGGTCCTATCCTGCCCTCCCACGGTCTTATCCTGCCATCCCACGGTCTTATCCTGCCCTCCCATGGTCTTATCCTGCCCTGCCACGATCTTATCCTGTCCTGCCATGGTCTTATCCTGCCCTCCCACGGTCCTATCCTGCCCTCCCACGGTCTTATCCTGCCCTCCCACGGTCTTATCCTGCCCTGCCACGGTCTTATCCTGTCCTCCCACGGTCTTATCCTGCCCTGCCACGGTCTTATCCTGTCCTGCCACGGTCTTATCCTGCCCTTCCACGGTCCTATCCTGCCCTCCCACGGTCCTATCCTGCCCTCCCACGGTCTTATCCTGCCCTCCCACGGTCTTATCCTGTCCTGCAATGGTCTTATCCTGCCCTCCCACGGTCCTATCCTGCCCTCCCACGGTCTTATCCTGCCCTCCCACGGTCTTATCCTGTCCTCCCACGGTCTTATCCTGCCCTCTCACGGTCTTATCCTGTCCTCCCACGGTCCTATCCTGCCCTCCCACGGTCTTATCCTGCCCTCCCACGGTCTTATCCTGCCCTCCCACGGTCTTATCCTGTCCTCCCACGGTCTTATCCTGCCCTCCCACGGTCTTATCCTGTCCTCCCACGGTCTTAACCTGTCCTCCCACGGTCTTATCCTGTCCTGCCATGGTCTTATCCTGCCCTCCCACGGTCTTAACCTGTCCTCCCACGGTCTTATCCTGCCCTCCCATGGTCTTATCCTGTCCTCCCACGGTCTTAACCTGTCCTCCCACGATCTTATCCTGCCCTCCCACGGTCTTATCCTGTCCTCCCACGGTCTTATCCTGTCCTCCCACGGTCTTAACCTGCCCTCCCACGGTCTTATCCTGCCCTCCTATGGTCTTATCCTGTCCTCCCACGGTCTTAACCTGTCCTCCCACGGTCTTATCCTGCCCTCCCACGGTCTTATCCTGTCCTCCCACGGTCTTATCCTGTCCTCCCACGGTCTTAACCTGTCGTCCCACGGTCTTAACCTGTCCTCCCACGGTCTTAACCTGTCCTCCCACGGTCTTATCCTGTCCTCCCACGGTCCTATCCTGCCCTCCCACGGTCCTATCCTGCCCTCCCACGGTCTTATCCTGCCCTCCCACGGTCTTATCCTGTCCTCCCACGGTCTTAACCTGTCCTCCCACGGTCTTATCCTGCCCTCCCATGGTCTCATCCTGCCCTTCTATGGTAATACCCTGCCCCCCCATTGAATAATCCTACACAGTGTTCAAGAAAGAACTTGATAAGCACCTCCAAAGGATACCTGATCAACCAGGCTGTGATTCATATGTTAGGCTGCGAGCAGCCGCGTCCAACAGCCTGGTTGACCAGTCCAGCAACGAGTAGGCATGGTCGACGACCGGGCCGCGGGGTCGCTAAGCCCCGAAAACACCTCAAGGTAACCTGTGGTGGGAGTGGTATTGATCAGTCCACAGGAAACCTGGCGTCATACCCGACACCCACACCTGACACCCACACACGTGACACACACACCTGACACCCACACTTGACACCCAGACCTGTCACCCACACCTGATACCCAGACTTGACACACACCTGACACCCACACCTGACACACACACCTGACACCCACACCTGACACACAC
The DNA here is from genome assembly GCF_040958095.1 of Procambarus clarkii. Classification (NCBI taxonomy): domain Eukaryota; kingdom Metazoa; phylum Arthropoda; class Malacostraca; order Decapoda; family Cambaridae; genus Procambarus; species Procambarus clarkii. The sequence continues at coordinate 23,163,184 of NC_091186.1, forward strand.
ACCTGACACACACACCTGACACACTACATTCTATACCCACCCAACAAACGGGTACCCTTCTCAAACTTGCACAAAGGATCCTTCAGAATCCTATATTCAACCTAGGTGAGACCTACTCTTGAGCGTGTAGCCCTGAAATAGACTTATCCTGTCGTCGCATTGATAGGTCCAATTTTGTATACCTGGAACATACCCGGAGAGGGTTCTGGGAATTCTTCTACTCCCCGAGCCCGGCCAGAGGCCAGGCTTGACTTGGGATAACTTGGTCCAACAGGCTGTTGCTGGGAGCGGCCCGCAGGCCCACATACCCACTAAAGCCCGGTTGGTCCGGCACTCCTTGCAGGAACTGATCTAAGTGCCTCTTGAATACATCCACCTTTGTTCCGGCAATATTTCTAATGCTTGCTGGGAGGGTGTTGAACAGCTGTGGACCTCTGATGTTCAGACAGTGTTCACTGATTGTGCCTATGGCAACTCTACTCCTCACTGGTTCTATTCTGCATTTCCTTCCGTACCTTTCGCTCCAGTATGTTGTTATTCTACTGTGGTACCTTGGGGCCTGGTCCTCCAGTATCTTCCATGTATAAATCCAGCTCATCCTCGTGTTGTGGTGGTACTGACAGTAACGATGAGACCCATAGTATATATACCCACGTATAGCGAAATTAGAAAGTAGAAATTTGAACTATTGACTTGGAGAAACTGGAAAACTATTTTTTACTTGTGTTGCTTTGACAAACTAATTTGAACTAACTTAACCTTCCTAGGCCTAATACACGATATCTAAGGCCTAATATAGTACATGTGTGTGTGCTATATTAGGCCTAGGAATATTTAAATTTGTTTTTTAGCTTCATTTATTTTAAAACAATTCCTTACTAGTCAGTATACTACTATCTAAAAGCTAAGTACGTACGAATGCTGACTATTGACGATAGTCACAATAGGTACTGTCTAAACAGGAGGATGGGTTGATATATTATTTGATACCTCTCTCGTCTCCTTTCCCGAGAGTACATTTTGAGAGCTTTGAGACGGTCCCAATAATTTAGATGTTTTATCGTGTCTATGCGTGCCGTATATGTTCTCTGTATTCCCTCTAATTCACAGATCTCTCCCGCTCTGAAGGGGAAAGTGAGTACCGAATACTGAAGACGGGACAGCACCAGTGATTTCAATAGTATTATCATTGCTGTGGGGAGTCTGGATGTGAACGTTCTCATAATCCATCCTATCATGGTCCTGACCGCCGCTATATTTGCTCGGTTATGTTCAAATGTCTTCAAATGTCAGGTCGTCAGACATCATAATTACCAGATCTTTTACATGTTGTTTTCCTTCTATGAGTAGGTCGCATTGTGTCCTGTACCCTGTGTCCTGTACCCTGTGTTTGGTTTAACTTCCTCGTTTCCACCATACCTCAGTACCTGGAACTTATCACGGGTAAACATCATGTTATTTTCAGTTGGCCAATTGAAGACTTATTTATATCTGCCTGCAGTTTTTCACTGTCTTCTACAGAGGAAATTTTCATGCTGATTTTTGTATCATCTACATTAGATGAATCGAAGCTGTGACTAGTATTTTTGTATATAAGAGAAAAGAATGGGAAATAGCAGCGGTGCAAGGACTGTGCCCTGGGGTACAGAACTTTTCGCTGCACTTGGGCTTGATCTTACTTGAGTGACCGTCACTCTCTGCATTCTGTTTGACAGAAAGTTGAAAATCCAACGCCCAACTTTACCCGTTATTCCTATTGATCTCATTTTGTGTGCTATCACTCCATGGTCACATTTGTCCAATGCCTGTACAAAGTCTGTGTATACAACATCTGCATTTTGCTTTTCTTTTGAAGTTTCTGTGATTTTTGTCATAGTGGTTGAGTAAATGTGACAGACAGGATCTTCCCGCTCTAAATCCATGTTGTCCTGGGTTGTGTAGCTTATTATTTTCTAGAAAACTTTAAATTTGGTTCCTAATCATTCTTTCAAAAACTTTTATTATGTGTGATGTTAGTGCAACTGGCCTATAATTTTTAGCCAAAGCTTTACTCCCCCCCCCCCTTGTGCAGAGGAGTTATATTTGCAGATTTAAGTGCTGCTGGTATCTCCCCTGTATCCAGGCTCTTTCTCTATATTACACTGAGTGCTCGCGCCTGCTTCACAAGATGCTGTGAAGCGAAAATTATTTTTAAATTGCAATTGTTTCACTGTGTCTGATATAGCAACTTCCCAAACCCTTAACCCCCATTCTAGATTCACAATGAATTTACAATAACAAATTATATGTTATAAGGTCATCACTCAAATATAAGCCAAATGTTTTGACATTAATCTAAACTGTAAGTTTAATTTACGATGCTCTACACCTGGTTCACCTGTTCTTTCCGGCCAGAGTTGAAAAGATTTAAGTTGCTACGAGTTGAGCTGTAATCTACTGTGATCCAGTGCCCGTCAGTGTCCAGGCCATGAGTAGTGAAACCTGGCACCTCAAGTCCGGAGAGTTTACCCATGACGGATCTCTCCATCCTGAATTAGATCTAGGTATCCCCATCTCTGCTGTCAAAACTGTATTGGTCCAAACATTCAGATCTGATAGGAAAGAACTTACTGACTCCCAACGACCTGAAAGTACTAGTATAAAAAGCTATGATTTGTTCAGATCTGAAACCTACATCTATGGACAGCACAAAACGTCCACTAGACTGTGCGACACAGTGGTTGCAAGGATCAGGTTGGGTTACCGTTACCTGTGGCAGGTGGCTGCAGGTGACGGGTCTCCCAATCCTGAGCACTCCAGTTGCAAACTCTGTGAGCAGGAACTACGGCATGATCTCCCGCACTACATCACTGAATGCCCAGTTATTAGACCTTTCAGACCAGTTGGCATGAGGTACCTGGAGCTTTGCAATTACTTTATTCACTCTCGTATTCTTGAAGATATCCTCATATTGCACCCAAAATTTGCCAGTGTTATGGCCCTGTATGACTGACCATTCTGTGTGACGGAGATTTTTAGCCTCACGAAGATAGTTCTTGACACACACTGTACTCTCCTTCATATAGTCTAGGACAGCTAGTTCTTGACACACACTGTACTCTCCTTCATATAGTCTAGGACAGCTAGTTCTTGACACACACTGTACTCCCCTTCATATAGTCTAGGACAGCTAGTTCTTGATACACACTGTACTCTCCTTCATATAGTCTAGGACAGCTAGTTCTTGACACACACTGTACTCTCCTTCATATAGTCTAGGACAGCTAGTTCTTGACACACACTGTACTCTCCTTCATATAGTCTAGGACAGCTAGTTCTTGACACACACTGTACTCTCCTTCATATAGTCTAGGACAGCTAGTTCTTGACACACACTGTACTCCCCTTCATATAGTCTAGGGCAGCTAGTTCTTGACACACACTGTACTCTCCTTCATATAATCTAGGGCAGCTAGTTCTTGACACACACTGTACTTCCCTTCATATAGTCTAGGGCAGCTAGTTCTTGACACACACTGTACTCTCCTTCATATAGTCTAGGGCAGCTAGTTCTTGACACACACTGTACTCTCCTTCATATAGTCTAGGGCAGCTAGTTCTTGACACACACTGTACTCTCCTTCATATAGTCTAGGGCAGCTAGTTCTTGACACACACTGTACTCTCCTTCATATAGTCTAGGGCAGCTAGTTCTTGACACACACTGTACTCCCCTTCATATAGTCTAGGGCAGCTAGTTCTTGACACACACTGTACTCTCCTTCATATAATCTAGGGCAGCTAGTTCTTGACACACACTGTACTTCCCTTCATATAGTCTAGGGCAGCTAGTTCTTGACACACACTGTACTCTCCTTCATATAGTCTAGGGCAGCTAGTTCTTGACACACACTGTACTCCCCTTCATATAGTCTAGGGCAGCTAGTTCTTGACACACACTGTACTCTCCTTCATATAGTCTAGGGCAGCTAGTTCTTGACACACACTGTACTCTCCTTCATATAGTCTAGGGCAGCTAGTTCTTGACACACACTGTACTTCCCTTCATATAGTCTAGGACAGCTAGTTCTTGACACACACTGTACTTCCCTTCATATAGTCTAGGGCAGCTAGTTCTTGACACACTCTGTACTGCCCTTCATATAGTCTAGGACAGCTAGTTCTTGACACATACTGTACTCCCCTTCATATAGTCTAGGGCAGCTAGTTCTTGACACACCCTGTACTCCTTCATATAATCTAGGGCAGCTAGTTCTTGACACACACTGTACTCCCCTTCATATAGTCTAGGGCAGCTAGTTCTTGACACACACTGTATTCCCCTTCATATAGTCTAGGGCAGCTAGTTCTTGACACACACTGTACTCCCCTTCATATAGTCTAGGGCAGCTAGTTCTTGACACACTCTGTACCCCCCTTCATATAGTCTAGGGCAGCTAGTTCTTGACACACACTGTACTCCCCCTTCATATATTCTAGGGCAGCTAGTTCTTGACACACACTGTACTCCCCTTCATATAGTCTAGGGCAGCTAGTTCTTGACACACACTGTACTCCCCTTCATATAGTCTAGGGCAGCTAGTTCTTGACACACACTGTACTCCCCTTCATATAGTCTAGGGCAGCTAGTTCTTGACACACACTGTACTCTCCTTCATATAGTCTAGGGCAGCTAGTTCTTGACACACACTGTACTCTCCTTCATATAGTCTAGGGCAGCTAGTTCTTGACACACACTGTACTCCCCTTCATATAGTCTAGGGCAGCTAGTTCTTGACACACACTGTACTCCCCTTCATAGGCTCTCCAATAAGCCTACTAGGTACCGGATTAATTTAAAATAAAGTCATAAGCTTGTTTTTACTCCAATATGGAAAACTTGTGGACAGAAAGTCATAAAGGTTTGAACATCTTGACTGATACACAAAGAGCAGGACCAAAGAGGCGGGACCAAAGAGCCAAAGCTCAACCCCCGCAAGCACAAATAGGTGAGTACAAACATCACCAGACAAATACGTCGTGTTAAGTGACCTGATCGCTGATTGGTCAACGGCTCCCCCCCCCTTCCCCACTACGTACTGGCAACGGTCATAATTAATCTAACACTTTTTCCTTAAACTGTTTATGAATGGAATGCCATATACTCCCAGGGGGTACAGAGACCCCCAGGGGGTACAGAGACCCCCAGGGGGTACAGAAACCCCCAGGGGGTACAGAGACCCCCAGGGGGTACAGAGACCCCCAGGGGGTACAGAGACCCCCAGGGGGTACAGAGACCCCCAGGGGGTACAGAGACCCCCAGGGGGTACAGACACCCCCGGGGGTACAGAGACCCCCAGGGGGTACAGAGACCCCCAGGGGGTACAGAGACCCCCAGGGGGTACAGAGACCCCCAGGGGGTACAGAGACCCCCAGGGGGTACAGAGACCCCCAGGGGGTACAGATACCCCCAGGGGGGTATCAAGTCCTGATGTGCCGCAACATCAGAAATATTGCCGGATTTTCGCTGGGAGGACGTTGAACAACCACGGATATCTTCCATATCGTTCACTCCAGTACGTTGTTATTTTACTGTGTAGATTTGGGACCTGGCCTTCCAGTATTTTCCATGTGTATATTATTTGGTATCTCTCTGGTTGTGGAGGTCATTGGTCTCCATGAAACTAGTGACCTGACTCCTGATCACTGTCTCAAATACTTTTATTATGTGGGATGTTAGTGCAACTGGTCTATAATTCTTTGCCAATGCTTTGCTCCCTCCCTTGTGTAGAGGGGCTATGTCTGCTGCTTTAAGCGCATCTGGTATCTCCCCCGTGTCCAAGCTCTTCCTCCACACTATACTGAGTACCTGTGTTACTGGCACTTTTAATTTCTTTATAAAAATTGAATTCCATGAGTCTGGCCCCGGGGCTGAGTGCATGGGCATGTTGTCAATTTCTCTTTGAAAATCTGCCACGCTCGTGTTGATATCAGTTATATTTACAGGGGTTTGGATATCACGCATAAAGAAGTTATCCGGATCTTCCACTTTCATGTTGTGTATCAGAGTGCTAAACATGTCCTCATACTGCTTTTTAAGGATTTCACTAATTTCTTTGTCATCCTCTGTGTATGAACCTTCACTTAGGCCACGTTTGTGGTCGAAAAAAAGAAAAACTTGTACGAAGAGGTCCAATACTGGCAGTGTTTTTTTTGCTTTTGATTTCGCATGTGTCAAGAAATATTTTGGGTTTTCCTTTATTTCTTGAATTGTTTTCTGATCTAGTTGGCTTTCTTCAGGCTGATACGAATGCTTCAGTCTCTGTTCGATTTCTTCAATCTCCCTGTTTAAATTATTCCTTCTTTGTATGGAAAATCGTGTCTGCTTCAGCATTTCCGTGAATTTGTTTCTTCTTTTATAGTGTCTGCTCTATAGTATATTTGTTTCTTCTTTATAGTGTCTGTCTATAGTGACCTCTTTCTGGCTTTCCTCAAAGGAACATGTTTCAGACAGACTTCATATGCTTCAGAAGTCAGTTCTTCTATTCCTTGTGTAGGATTTTTATTACTTAGAACATTTTCCCATTGAATGTTTGTAAGTTCCCTGTTTATTTTCTCCCAGTCTGTCCTTTTATTATTAAAATTGAATTTATTGAATAGCCCTACTCGCTTGTTGTCTCTCGTGGGCCTACTACCGTTATTAATGTTAGTTTGCACTTCAATGAACTTGTGGTCCGAGTACGTAGTGTCTGAGAGTGTAATGCCTCTGATTAGCTCCTCATTGTTCGTGAATATCAGGTCCAGCGTGGTTTCGTTCCTAGTTGGTTCTGTAATCTGCTGACTGAGCAGAATTTGTCACAGAATCTCAGTAGTTCTCTGACCTGTGGTTGGTTATTTCCAGGTTAATTTCCTGCTATAATGTTATTGTTTACTATTCTCCATTTTAAACTGGGTAGATTGAAGTCTCCAAGGAAGATAATATCTGGTACTGGGTTTGCTAGGTTATCAAGGATATTCTCTATTCTGTGGATCTGTTCAGTGAATTCCTCAACTGTTGTATCTGGAGGTTTGTATATTAAAATAATAATTAAATTTATATTTCCTACCTTGATTCCAAGTACCTCTACCACCTCATTGCTCGAGTTCAGGAGTTCTGGGCATGCCAGCTCCTCTTTAATATACAGACCTACTCCTCCCCTTGATCTAATTACTGTCACATCTATATAGATTATAATTTGGGATCCAGATTTCACTATCCATGTGGTCTTTTGTGTGCGTTTCTGTAAATGCACCAAATATTGAGTTTAATTCTATTAGAAGGCCATTTATGAACTTAACTTTATTTCTTGAATTTGGTTTTAGACCTTGTATGTTTGTAAATATGAATGACTTGCCATATTGCGTGTCACTTCTGGTGGGCTTTGGTAGTTCTCCCCCCCCCCTCTCCTCCCAGGTCCAGGGTGTGTTGTTTTGGTAGTGGTTTGGTATATTGGCGGTTGTGGAGGGGCGGGGGGGGGGGGGGTATTCACCTAGTTATGCTTGCGGGGGTTGACCTTTGCTCTTTCGACCCTCCTCTCAACTGTCAATCATTTTGTTTTTCTCTCACACACAACCCCAGGAAGCGGCCCGTAGCAGCTGTCTAATTCCCACTCCTATTTATTGCTAGGCGAACAGTGCATCAGGGTGAAAGAAGCACTGACCATTTGTTTTCCCCCATCGCTGGGGATAGAACCCGGAATGTAGGATTATAAGTCCCAAGCGCTGTCCACTCAGCCACAGGCTCCCTCCATAAGTGTTACGGGAGGGGGTTGTGATGGGTAGGGGTGTGGAGGGAGGAGGTTGTAGAGGGTGGGGGTTGTGGAGGGAGGGGGTTGTTATGGGTGGGGGGGGGGGGGGTGGAGGGATGGGGTGTAAACAAAGGGATGACATTTAAGTACATTACTCAAACTGTTTACATGTTCAACCAAACACACTCTCCCTTCTGAACCCCCTCTTTCCCCTCCCTCCCTCCCTCACTCTCCCTCTCTCTCCCTCTCTCTCCCTCTTCTCCTCCCTCCCTCCCTTCCTCCCTCCCTCCCACCCTCCCTCCTCCCTCCCCTCCCTCCCCCTCCCTCCCTCCCCCTCCCTCCCCCTCCCACCCTCCCTCCCTCCCTCCCCCTCCCTCCCACCCTCCCCCTCCCTCCCTCCCTGGTGAGAGAGTTGGAGCTATTAAACAAACACAGGTTGACATCACTTCTAAATCCGGAGGAGATAATGTCAACAGTGTATGTCAAAATATATCCTCCCCCCCCCCCCCTGCTTTACCCTCCCCCCCCCCCCCCCCCCCCACCCTTGTCCAGCCACCACAACCCCGTCACGTCCACACCCTGTATCATCCACACACAGGGTCACACTTCCGTGTCACACCGTGTCACACTCCCGTGTGACAGGCAAGAGCGCCCTGTTCTGAAACCATGTTGTCCAGGGTTATGGAGATGCTGTGATTCCATGTATTTTGTGATCTTACTTCTTAGCACTCTCTCAAAGATTTTTATGATGTGTGATGTTAGTGCTATCGGTCTGTAATTTTTTGCCTCTGCCTTATTTCCTCCTTTATGGAGTGGTGCTATCTCTGCTGTTTTTAGTATGTCAGGGATAACGCCAGTATCTAGGCTTTGTCTCCACAGAATGTGAAGGGCCTGCGATAGCGTTTCTTTTTTTTACAGTTCTTGATGACTATGGAGTTCCAAGAATCCGGGCCTGGTGCAGAGTGCATAGGCATACTGTTTATGCTGTATGCCCCCTATCCTAATACTGAGGATACGGTGACGTCTGATATATGATTTGATGTTGGTATCATATCCATGAAAAATTAATTTGTGTTATCAATGTTTAGTGCGTTTAATGGCTCGCTGAAAACAGTCGTACTGCTTCCTTAATATCTCGATCATTTCTTTGTTGTCATCTCTCAGACAAGATTGTGATTAACGTAGAGTGCTTTGTCGTTGACTGTCTACTTGACAGTGAATTAACGTAATTAATCACTGAGACTAATTAGTGTAATTTATTAGACTATTGGTTTGATTGTCGACTGCATTGTTAACATTGATTTATTTTTTTTTTGTGTTGTAATTACTTTAATTGCAGTTCGAGTCCTAAGTGAGCACCAGTATTGTTCAGTTAGTTCATTTATCGGCCCGAAGCGACACAGACATTTGTTGTTAAACTGAGAGCGGCACAGAAGAGGACTTCTTGCTGAACTTGCTGTGTGATAAGCTCACTTTAATGTGTCACTTAAGGACATTAACGTAACGTTAAGATTGTTTGGTTTAGAATTAGATTTGGTTCTTAATGAATAAATTGTTATTGTTGTCAAAGAAACTTTATGTCAATACCTTCCAATATTATTGTCCCACACATACTGCGACATATTGAACAGTTGTTGACCAGACCACACACTAGATGATGAAGGGACGACGACGTTTCGGTCCGTCCTGGACCATTCTTGACACAATCGACTTGAGAATGGTCCAAGACGGACCGAAACGTCGTCGTCGTCCCTGCACCTTCTAGTGTGTGGTCTGGTCAACATACTTCAGCCACGTTATTGTGACTCCTCGCCTGCATATTGAACTGTTCTTGCGAGTAGTTAATAAAGGCTTGCTGCTGAATTCGAACCTGATTCATAGCCGCACACATCAAATTAAATTTAGAGTGAGAACTGGTGAGCTCCCTTAATACTGCCCTATGCACTCGAGTAGCTCAGCGCCCTAGTGGATAAGGGCCCCCATTGTTTTGGAACCCGGCCGGTTGATCCACCCGTTATTTATTTCAGCTTTAAAGTATTTAATCTGCTCTAGCACTTAACGCCCAGGCTCGGGCAGTCCTTTCCGAGTTCAAAAATAAATTGACAAATCTCACAATCTGCACCCCCTCATTGTTATATCTGCACCCCCTCATTGTTATATCTGCACCCCCTCATTGTTATATCTGCACCCCCTCATTGTTATATCTGTACTCCCTCATTGTTATATCTGCACCCCCTCATTGTTATATCTGCACCCCCTCATTGTTATATCTGTACTCCCTCATTGTTATATCTGTACTCCCTCATTGTTATATCTGCACCCCCTCATTGTTATATCTGCACCCCCTCATTGTTATATCTGCACCCCCTCATTGTTATATCTGCACCCCTCATTGTTATATCTGCACCCCCTCATTGTTATATCTGCACCCCCTCATTGTTATATCTGCACCCCCTCATTGTTATATCTGCACCCCCTCATTGTTATATCTGCACCCCCTCATTGTTATATCTGCACCCCCCTCATTGTTATATCTGCACCCCCTCATTGTTATATCTGCACCCCCTCATTGTTATATCTGCACCCCCTCATTGTTATATCTGCACCCCCTCATTGTTATATCTGCACCCCCTCATTGTTATATCTGCACCCCCTCATTGTTATATCTGCACCCCCCTCATTGTTATATCTGCACCCCCTCATTGTTATATCTGCACCCCCTCATTGTTATATCTGCACCCCCTCATTGTTATATCTGCACCCCCTCATTGTTATATCTGCACCCCCTCATTGTTATATCTGCACCCCCTCATTGTTATATCTGCACTCCCTCATTGTTATATCTACACTCCCTCATTGTTACATCTGCACCCCCTCATTGCTATATCTGCACCCCCTCATTGTTATATCTGCACTCTCTCATTGTTACATCTGCACCCCCTCATTGTTATATCTGCACTCCCTCATTGTTATATCTACACTCCCTCATTGTTACATCTGCACCCCCTCATTGTTATATCTGCACCCCTCATTGTTATATCTGCACCCCCTCATTGTTATATCTGCACTCCCTCATTGTTATATCTATACTCCCTCATTGTTATATCTGCACCCCCTCATTGTTATATCTGCACCCCTCATTGTTATATCTGCACCCCTTCATTGTTATATCTGCACCCCTCATTGTTATATCTGCACTCCCTCATTGTTATATCTGCACCCCTCATTGTTATATCTGCACCCCTCATTGTTATATCTGCACTCCCTCATTGTTATATCCACACCCCCCTCATTGTTACATCTGCACCCCCTCATTGTTACATCTGCGCCCCCCTCATTGTTACATCTACACCCCCCTCATTGGTATGTCTGCACCCCCTCATTGTTACATCTACACCCCCCTCATTGTTATATCTGCACCCCCTCATTGTTACATCTACACCCCCTCATTGTTACATCTACACCCCCTCATTGTTATATCTGCACCCCCTCATTGTTATATCTGCACCCCCTCATTGTTACATCTACACCCCCTCATTGTTACATCTGCACCCCCTCATTGTTACATCTGCACCCCCTCATTGTTACATCTACACCCCCTCATTGTTACATCTACACCCCCTCATTGTTACATCTACACCCCCTCATTGTTACATCTGCACCCCCTCGTCACATCCATGTTACTAACCAGGTAATTACATGATTCTCACTGATAATTACATATGCATAATATTATATTCATCCCGCCTCAGTTGGCATATATATATATTGCAATTTGCATGTTGTGTTTTTATTTACATAGAGTTATGTTATGTTATACCATAACATACTCTAATATACAGCATAGTGTATATTAGAGTGTATTGTATATTGTATGTGCACGACACTGTTGCCAATTATGCGTTGTGTTACATAATGTATTATTTTCTCTTTCTGAAATTCATCATTACTGAGTTATTTTCCGGATTGTTTAAAATATTACAAACTTATGTTTTATACGTGTTTGTGAGAGATTATCTCAGTGTGAAGTGTGTGAGTTAAGAGTGTTTGGCAGTCATGGTTGGTGATTGGTCTTGGTGAGTGGAGCCAGTCAGTCTGTGAGGGAGTTCCTACCTCACAGTCTGTCACGGAGTGGAGCTCCTGGGTGACTGGTGTGTGATGTGCTGGGGGTGGTGACTGGTGTGTGATGTGCTGGGGGTGGTGACTGATGAGTGATGTGCTGGGGGTGGTGACTGGTGTGTGATGTGCTTGGGGTGGTGACTGGTGTGTGATGTGCTGGGGGTGGTGACTGGTGTGTGATTTGCTTGGGGTGGTGACTGGTGTGTGATGTGCTTGGGGTGGTGACTGGTGTGTGATGTGCTTGGGGTGGTGACTGGTGTGTGATGTGCTTGGGGTGGTGACTGGTGTGTGATGTGCTTGGGGTGGTGACTGGTGTGTGATGTGCTTGGGGTGGTGACTGGTGTGTGATGTGCTTGGGGTGGTGACTGGTGTGTGATGTGCTTGGTGTGGTGACTGATGAGTGATGTGCTTGGGGTGGTGACTGGTGTGTAATGTGCTTGGGGTGATGACTGATGAGTAATGTGCTGGGGGTGGTGACTGATGAGTGATGTGCTGGGGGTGGTGACTGGTGTGTGATGTGCTGGGGGTGGTGACTGATGTGTGATGTGCTTGGGGTGGTGACTGGTGTGTGATGTGCTGGGGGTGGTGACTGGTGTGTCATGTGCTTGGGGTGGTGACTGGTGTGTGATGTGCTGGGGGTGGTGACTGGTGGGTCTGGTATGATAATGAGTCATTATACCTGTCCTCTTAATAATGTTATATGTGTCAATGGTCATCAGCTCATTAGTGTTTTATTTTCTAGTTAAGTATTTGTGTCGTGCAATATATTCTGGTGATATGTAATTTGTTCCTTAATTGTCCGGCCATAAAGTAACACCTGGTGTGATTGTGTCGTGACTTGGTTTACAACCCCCGGGTATGTTGATGGTGAAGTATAACCGTTGGTGACCAGTATACCAGTACAGCTGCCATGTGTTGTGGTGACACTCCTCTTTGACACATCCTCACCCCCCTTGATATCCACCACCCCCCTTGATATTCACCACCCTTGATATCCACCCCCCCCTTGATATACACCACCCCCTTGATATTCACCACCCTTGATATCCACCCCCCCTTGATATCCACCCCCTTGATATCCACCACCCCCTTGATATCCACCAACCCCTTGATATCCACCAACCCCATGATATCCACCCCCCTTGATATCCACCACCCCCCTTGATATTCACTACCCTTGATATCCACCCCCCCTTGATATACACCACCCCCTTGATATTCACCACCCTTGATATCCACCCCCCCTTGATATCCACCCCCTTGATATCCACCACCCCCTTGATATCCACCAACCCCTTGATATCCACCAACCCCATGATATCCACCCCCCTTGATATCCACCACCCCCCCTTGATATCCACCACCCCCTTGATATCCACCACCCTTGATATCCACCGCCCCTTGATATCCACCACCCCCTTGATATCCACCCCCCCTTGATATCCACCCCCCCTTGATATCCACCACCCCCTTGATATCCACCCCCCCCCCTTGTTACGAATGGAATCCATTAGACAGTCACGTGGTGGAGGCAGACTCCTCCACAGTGTGAAAATACACATTTTCACATGTAAGTATGATAAGAGCCCAATAGGCTCAGGAATCTGAGCTTATTGAGACTGAGGCTATCTGTTCACCAGTTGATCGACGGTTGGGAGCCGGGATGAAAGAGCCGAAGCTCAACCCTCGCAAGCACAACTAGGTGAGTGCTGGAGTAAACCCAAATGACAGTACATCACACAACGGTATACACCCGAGTATATCCAGCTGCACGTATACCAGAACATCACACCATGGTATACACTTGGGTATACTCCGAGGCACTTGGCACTGTGGAGTTACTTATCTAGCGTCCAGAGCTTGACACGGAGCGCCAGAATAGTGCCAATAGTCAAGAATTTATGACTTTAAAGCCGAGCTCTGGGATGGCACCCTCTGGGATGGCACCCTCCAGGGCTGGCACCCTCCAGGGCTGGCACCCTCCAGGGCTGGCAACCTCCAGGGCTGGCACCCTCCAGGGCTGGCAGCCTCCAGGGCTGGCAGCCTCCAGGGCTGGCAGCCTCCAGGGCTGGCAGCCTCCAGGGCTGGCAGCCTCCAGGGCTGGCAGCCTCCAGGGCTGGCAGCCTCCAGGGCTGGCACCCTCCAGGGCTGGCACCCTCCAGGGCTGGCAACCTCCAGGGCTGGCACCCTCCAGGGCTGGCACCCTCCAGGGCTGGCAGCCTCCAGGGCTGGCACCCTCCAGGGCTGGCACCCTCCAGGGCTGGCACCCTCCAGGGCTGGCAGCCTCCAGGGCTGGCAGCCTCCAGGGCTGGCACCCTCCAGGGCTGGCACCCTCCAGGGCTGGCAGCCTCCAGGGATGGCACCCTCCAGGGCTGGCAGCCTCCAGGGCTGGCAGCCTCCAGGGCTGGCACCCTCCAGGGCTGGCACCCTCCAGGGCTGGCACCCTCCAGGGCTGGCACCCTCCAGGGCTGGCACCCTCCAGGGCTGGCAACCTCCAGGGCTGGCACTCTCCAGGGCTGGCACTCTCCAGGGCTGGCACTCTCCAGGGCTGGCACTCTCCAGAGCTGGCAGGACACCGTGCAGAGTGTCGGGTGCCATTCCAGCCTGGAACACATTCTCCAGGTCAGGCCAACAAAAGAACAAGGCTGAATAATTAGTGTGACCAGCCAGACATCATCATGCATGAATCATTCAACGAACATGATTCCTCGAAGACTGTGAGCAACTTTGGAAAATGGACGTCGTGCACTCTCAGTGTTCGACCACCCTGACCACACACTCAAAATACTCACTTTCCTTAAATATATATACTGTATCTGTAGTAACAATTTTGCTCCAGTACACCAGGATAAAGTTCACGACGGTGCATCAGGAAACAGCTTGAGGCTAGAAGGAAAGTCTACCCTAATATGTCTTCTTGAGTGACTAAAGGGATATAATTACTCCCGTGATGTAGTCTTCATACAGAGGTCTAAGAAACTCCTCGAGCCTTCATCGAGAAAAAAGGAGAAGCGTTGGTTCAACGTTTAGGAGAAACGTTGAACTAAAATGTCTGGATGCACTTTTAACCTTTGTGTTAACCAGTAGCTCCTACTTTTTAACAAAAGATGGAACACTACACATGATCGAACACTCCCAATACTGTATCTGGATAGGGTTCTGGGAGTTCTCCTACTCTCCAAACCCAGCTCAAGGCCAGGGTCGACTTGTGGTCGCCAGGCTGTTGCTTGGAGCGGAGGTATACCATTGTGATGGGATCCCTGGATTTGAAGGTTCTCGTAATCCATCCTATCATTTTTCTGGCTGACGCAATATTTGCTTGGTTATGCTCCCTAAACGTTAGGTCGTCGGACATCATTATTCCCAAATCCTTGACATGCTGTTTACCTATTATGGACACATTCGATTGTGTTTTGTACCCTGTATTATGTTTAAGGTTCTAATTTTTACCGTACCTGAGTACCTGGAATTTATCACTGTTAAACATCATGTTATTTTCTGCTACCCAGTCGAAAACTTTGTTAATATCTGCTTGAAGTTTTTCAATGTCTTTAGCAGAAGTAATTTTCATGCTAATTTTTGTATCATCTGCAAAGGATGACACGAAGCTGTGACTTGTATCTTTATCTATATCTGATATGAGAATATGGAACAGCAATGGTGCAAGGACTGTACCTTGAGGTACAGAGCTTTTAACTGCGCTTGGACTTGATTTGAACTGATTGACTGTTACTCTTTGTGTTCTGTTCAACAGGAAATTGAGTATCCAGCGTCCTACTTTGCCAGTTATTCCATTGATCTCATTTTGTGTGCTATCACTCCATGGTCACATTTGTCGAATGACATTGCAAAGTTTGTGAACTCATTATTTTCCATAAAACTAGAAATTTGATTCCTCATCACTCTTTCAAAAACTTTTATTATGTGTGATGTTAGTGCAACTGGCCTATAATTTTTTGCCAAGGCTTTACTCCCCCCCCCCCTTGTGCAGAGGAGCTATATCTGCAGATTTAAGTGCTGCTGGTATCTCCCTTGTATCCAGGCTCTTTCTCCATATTACACTGAGTGCTCGCGCTACTGGTACTTTACATTTCTTTATGAATATTGAATTCCATGAGTCAGGCCCAGGAGCTGAGTGCATAGGCATATTGTCAATTTCTCTTTCAAAGTCTTCCGAGTTTGTGGTAATATTCGTTATATTATCTGCAGCTTGAATGTCAGTCATAAAGAAGCTGTCTGGGTCATCAACTTTCATGTTGTTTATTGGTGTGCTAAACATAGCCTCATACTGAATTAGAATTTCACTAATTTCTTTGTTGTCCTCTGTGTACGTACCTTCAGTTATAATTAATGGTCCAATACTGGTCGAGGTTTTTTATTTTGATTTTGCATATGTGAAAACATATTTTGGATTTTTCTTTATCTCTTGTATAACTTTCTGTTCCAATTCCATTTCCTCAGACTCATATGATCGCTTCAACGTTTGTTCTATTTCTTCGATCTCCCTGTTTAGGCTTATTTTCCTTGCTTGTGATAGTTGTGTCTGCCGAAGCATTTCCGTTATTTTGTTCCTTCTCCTGTACAGTCGTCTGCGTTCTCTTTCTAGAGTGGTCCTCTTTCTGCCCCTCCTCACAGGCACGTGCTTCAAGCAGACCTTGTAAGCTTCAGCTGTCAGTTGAGCTATTCCCTGTGTGGGAGTTTTGTCGCTTAACACCGTCTCCCATTGAATGGTTGCAAGGTCTACATTTATTTTTTCCCAGTCAATCCTCTTATTGTTGAAATTGAATTGATTGAATACCCCTTCTCGCTTGTTGGGTCTCTTAGACCTACAACCGTTATTTATGCTAGTTCGCACTTCAATGAGCTTATGGTCTGAGTATGAAGTATCTGAGATTGTGATATCCCTGATTAGTTCATCATTGTTTGTGAATAACAAGTCTAGTGTGTTTTCGTTCCTAGTTGGTTCTGTAATCTGTTGATTGAGCGAGAATTTGTCACAGAATCTCAACCTTTGTACACTGTGGAAGGGAAGAGTTAACAGCAACAAAGCCAGGACTAAGATTCATGTTGGGTATGTTGTGTATAAGAGCATGTTGGGTATGTTGTGTATGAGAGTATGTTGGGTATGTTGTGTTTGGGAGCATGTTGGGTATGTTGTGTATGAGAGCATGTTGGGTATGTTGTGTATGAGAGCATGTTGGGTATGTTGTGTATGAGAGCATGTTGGGTATGTTGTGTATGAGAGTATGTTGGGTATGTTGTGTATGAGAGCATGTTGGGTATGTTGTGTATGAGAGTATGTTGGGTATGTTGTGTATGAGAGCATGTTGGGTATGTTGTGTATGAGAGCAGTAAAGGAGAAAGCAGTTGAGGAAATCAGTAAAGGAGACAGACCTGAGAGTGGACATGACCCCAGACAAAGGTGAACAGCAGCATAAGGTGAAGGGAAGACAGACCTGAGAGTGGACATGACCCCAGACAAAGGTGAACAGCAGCATAAGGTGAAGGGAAGACAGACCTGAGAGTGGACATGACCCCAGACAAAGGTGAACAGCAGCATAAGGTGAAGGGAAGACAGACCTGAGAGTGGACATGACCCCAGACAAAGGTGAACAGCAGCATAAGGTGAAGGGAAGACAGACCTGAGAGTGGACATGACCCCAGACAAAGGTGATGCCAGAAGCCCACATTAGCAGAGTAACAACAGTTGTGTAAGTCATACTCCCCAACATCCGGGGATCCTTCTGACACTGGCACAAGGGGGGAGGGGAGCTTCCTGGGCCCCCCTTGTACAGCGATGGTCAGACCCACTCTGGAGTATGCAGCACCAGCATGGAACCCTTACCTCAAGGGGGGGGGGGAGCTTCCTGGGCCCCCCTTGTACAGCGATGGTCAGACCCACTCTGGAGTATGCAGCACCAGCATGGAACCCTTACCTCAAGGGGGGGGGGGGGAGCTTCCTGGGCCCCCCTTGTACAGCGATGGTCAGACCCACTCTGGAGTATGCAGCACCAGCATGGAACCCTTACCTCAAGGGGGGGGGGGAGCTTCCTGGGCCCCCCTTGTACTGCGATGGTCAGACCCACTCTGGAGTATGCAGCACCAGCATGGAACCCTTACCTCAAGGGGGGGGGGCTTCCTGGGCCCCCTTGTACAGCGATGGTCAGACCCACTCTGGAGTATGCAGCACCAGCATGGAACCCTTACCTCAAGGGGGGGGGGGGCTTCCTGGGCCCCCTTGTACAGCGATGGTCAGACCCACTGTGGAGTATGCAGCACCAGCATGGAACCCTTACCTCAAGGGGGGGAGCTTCCTGGGCCCCCCTTGTACAGCGATGGTCAGACCCACTCTGGAGTATGCAGCACCAGCATGGAACCCTTACCTCAAGGGGGGGAGCTTCCTGGGCCCCCCTTGTACAGCGATGGTCAGACCCACTCTGGAGTATGCAGCACCAGCATGGAACCCTTACCTCAAGGGGGGGAGCTTCCTGGGCCCCCCTTGTACAGCGATGGTCAGACCCACTCTGGAGTATGCAGCACCAGCATGGAACCCTCACCTGTGTAACACGGGACGGGGTTTAGACTCTCTCTCGTCCTTTAATGTCCCGTAAATAAACTTAATTCCAAGACCCTAGAGCTAACTCTCAGCTGAGTCCCAGGCCACGTGGTCTTACACGTTCGATCGTCTAAGGTTCAACAGCCGCGTGACGTCGACACGAGGCTCTCTAGCCAACTCAATGGATCTTTTGACGCCGCCGCCACCAAACCCACACAATTCAGATTAATTAATCGGGGTTTGGGCCAATTAATTAACTATTAACCCTTGGGGTAGGTTATCCCCAATTTCGTGGAACTGGAGGTATTACTTACGTTAAGTGCGGTAATTAGCTTGCAAACAAGGGAATATATCAGATAATGACGTGGACTAGCCTGGCTGCCACTCAGCCTCGGCTCAGCCCAACACAGCAGGCTCCTCCAGACCCCGGTGAAGACAGTCATATATTAATGTAATAATGGAACACTCACTGATACTAAATATTATAAACAACGTTTATTAACAAAACTATAAAAAGTAACTAATAAAAATCACTCCGTAAAAACTTAACACTCCCTAAATGACCTATTTTCCTACTGAGGCCCTGAGGCACGGAGGCCCTGAGGCACGGAGGCACGGAGGCACTGAGGCACTGAGGCACTGAGGCACTGAGGCACTGAGGCCCTGAGGCCCTGAGGCACTGAGGCACTGAGGCACTGAGGCACGGAGGCCCTGAGGCACGGAGGCACGGAGGCACGGAGGCCCTGAGGCACTGAGGCACGGAGGCCCTGAGGCACTGAGGCACGGAGGCACTGAGGCACGGAGGCCCTGAGGCACTGAGGCACGGAGGCCCTGAGGCACTGAGGCACTGAGGCACAGAGGCACGGAGGCACTGAGGCACGGAGGCCCTGAGGCACTGAGGCACTGAGGCACGGAGGCCCTGAGGCACTGAGGCACGGAGGCCCTGAGGCACGGAGGCACTGAGGCACGGAGGCCCTGAGGCACTGAGGCACGGAGGCACGGAGGCACTGAGGCAATGAGGCACGGAGGCACTGAGGCACTGAGGCACGGAGGCACTGAGGCACGGAGGCCCTGAGGCACGGAGGCACTGAGGCACGGAGGCCCTGAGGCACTGAGGCACGGAGGCCCTGAGGCACGGAGGCACGGAGGCACTGAGGCACGGAGGCACGGAGGCCCTGAGGCACGGAGGCCCTGAGGCACGGAGGCCCTGAGGCACGGAGGCACGGAGGCCCTGAGGCCCTGAGGCCCTGAGGCACGGAGGCACGGAGGCCCTGAGGCACGGAGGCCCTGAGGCACTGAGGCACTGAGGCACGGAGGCCCTGAGGCACTGAGGCACGGAGGCCCTGAGGCACGGAGGCACTGAGGCACGGAGGCCCTGAGGCACTGAGGCACGGAGGCACGGAGGCACTGAGGCAATGAGGCACGGAGGCACTGAGGCACTGAGGCACGGAGGCACTGAGGCACGGAGGCCCTGAGGCCCTGAGGCACGGAGGCACTGAGGCACGGAGGCCCTGAGGCACTGAGGCACGGAGGCCCTGAGGCACTGAGGCACGGAGGCCCTGAGGCACTGAGGCACGGAGGCCCTGAGGCACGGAGGCCCTGAGGCACGGAGGCCCTGAGGCACGGAGGCCCTGAGGCACGGAGGCACGGAGGCCCTGAGGCACTGAGGCCCTGAGGCCCTGAGGCCCTGAGGCACGGAGGCACGGAGGCCCTGAGGCACTGAGGCACGGAGGCCCTGAGGCACTGAGGCACGGAGGCACGGAGGCCCTGAGGCACGGAGGCCCTGAGGCACGGAGGCACTGAGGCACGGAGGCCCTGAGGCACGGAGGCCCTGAGGCACTGAGGCACGGAGGCCCTGAGGCCCTGAGGCACGGAGGCCCTGAGGCCCGGAGGCACGGAGGCCCTGAGGCACTGAGGCACGGAGGCCCTGAGGCACTGAGGCACGGAGGCCCTGAGGCACGGAGGCACGGAGGCCCTGAGGCACGGAGGCCCTGAGGCACGGAGGCACGGAGGCCCTGAGGCACTGAGGCACGGAGGCCCTGAGGCACGGAGGCACTGAGGCACGGAGGCCCTGAGGCACTGAGGCACGGAGGCCCTGAGGCACTGAGGCACGGAGGCCCTGAGGCACTGAGGCACGGAGGCCCTGAGGCACTGAGGCACGGAGGCCCTGAAGCACTGAGGCACGGAGGCCCTGAGGCACTGAGGCACGGAGGCCCTGAGGCACTGAGGCACGGAGGCACGGAGGCCCTGAGGCACGGAGGCACGGAGGCACGGAGGCCCTGAGGCACTGAGGCACTGAGGCCCTGAGGCACTGAGGCACGGAGGCCCTGAGGCCCTGAGGCACGGAGGCCCTGAGGCACGGAGGCACTGAGGCACGGAGGCCCTGAGGCACGGAGGCCCTGAGGCACTGAGGCACGGAGGCCCTGAGGCACGGAGGCACGGAGGCCCTGAGGCACGGAGGCACGGAGGCCCTGAGGCACTGAGGCACGGAGGCCCTGAGGCACTGAGGCACGGAGGCCCTGAGGCCCTGAGGCACGGAGGCACGGAGGCACGGAGGCCCTGAGGCACGGAGGCACTGAGGCACGGAGGCCCTGAGGCACTGAGGCACGGAGGCCCTGAGGCACGGAGGCACTGAGGCACGGAGGCCCTGAGGCACTGAGGCACGGAGGCCCTGAGGCACTGAGGCACGGAGGCCCTGAGGCACTGAGGCACGGAGGCCCTGAGGCACGGAGGCCCTGAGGCACGGAGGCACTGAGGCACGGAGGCCCTGAGGCACGGAGGCCCTGAGGCACTGAGGCCCTGAGGCACGGAGGCCCTGAGGCACGGAGGCCCTGAGGCACTGAGGCCCTGAGGCACGGAGGCCCTGAGGCACGGAGGCCCTGAGGCACGGAGGCCCTGAGGCACTGAGGCACGGAGGCCCTGAGGCGCGGAGCGTGATTTGACTCTACTAAACTTCACAACGACTTTTACCTTAATCTAAGAAGACCAGCCGCTGGTGTTTCTGGGCTCTGGAGGTGAGAATGGTTGACCTCCGAGAGCTGCTAATCAAGATTGATTGATAAAGATTAAGCCACCCAAAAGGTGGCACGGGCATGACTAGCCCGTAAGTGGTGGCCCTTTTGAGCCATTACCAGTATCAAGAGCTGATACTGGAGATCTGTGGAGGTGCGCCTGCACCCCGCGTGACGGGAGATGTCTCCCGTCTGCTCCTCAAAACCACACTGACTTTTTCTACTCGTCTCTCAAGCCGAGACAGCTGTCCTAGTATTCCTCAGCCTAGTTATCACTTACAGGGCAGGGTTAACTGATCACACTAATGTTATTTACTAGCCAACTCAGATAGTTAAATGCTTTTTTTTTTTTTTTGAGATATATACAAGAGTTGTTACATTCTTGTAGAGCCACTAGTACGCGTAGCATTTCGGGCAGGTCCCTGGAATACGATCCCCGCCGCGAAGAATCGTTTTTTAAACTTATTGAAACTGATGGTAACTCTGTTAAGCATCTTTCAAAAAGTGATATCCAATTACAATATTGGCAAGTGATCTGAATTTTGTACTTTGTGAATTAATGAATATGTAAGTTGTGGTGTGTGTGACGCCTTACCCTTGACCCAGGTGGGGTCGAGTACTCCGCTCGACGAACTAGTACCCTCCCTACTGACGTTACTTTCTCTGTAGCAGACTACAAACCTTGGTCTTTTACTCTACAAACATGTAACTTAACATACATGCTTAAACCAGATTAGTTATAATTGTAATTACTGTGACTGCTGAAATATTCGTTACTTGTTGCATTAAAACAAAGGAGACGGCCATCTTGTATTGTAAACGTGTTGATCACTTTAATCCCTGGGGGATATGAGCCTTTCTGGCCACTCACATAGTAACTCTCGTGTGACTGCAACTCTCCAAGCCCCCGTCCACCAATGTAATCCCTGGGGGATATGAGCCTTTCTGGCCACTCACATAGTAACTCTCGTGTGACTGCAACTCTCCAAGCCCCCGTCTGGCCACTCACATAGTAACTCTCGTGTGACTGCAACTCTCCAAGCCCCCGTCTGGCCACTCACATAGTAACTCTCGTGTGACTGCAACTCTCCAAGCCCCCGTCTGGCCACTCACATAGTAACTCTCGTGTGACTGCAACTCCCCAAGCCCCCGTCCACCAATGTAATGCCTATCACTGAGAATGTAGAATAGATAATTTCCACAGCAAACTTAGTTTGTTACACCTGGAAAAGTACAAAGAGGAACTAGAAAGATACAAAGATATGCAACGAGACTTGTTCCGGAATTGAAAGGATTGACCTATGAGGAAAGACTTAAGAGAGAAGTGGACCTTACTACACTGGAGGAAAAGAAATAGGAGGGGACATGATAATAACATACAAGATTTTAAGGTAAATTGACAAAATAGACAAAGCAGCGTTGTTCAAAGCTGAGGACAGCAGAAGGAGGGGATCATGAATGGTAATTGGAGACGCCAATGAATCAGTGACATCAAGAAGAAATTTTTAGTATCAGAGCTGTCAATAAGTGGAGCAAGTTAGACCTAGAAGTCGTTGATGGTAATTCCATTCAAAATTAGTAATGTAAATATGATAAAAGCGTGAGAGATGAGTAGTGCTTGTATCACAGAGCATGCTCAGGGATGAGTAGTGCTTGTATCACAGAGCATGCTTAGGTGGGGCTGTGGGCCGAGCTCGACCCTGCACCACATCTAGGTGAGGAAACACGCACTCTCACACACCAAGGTCATCAATTCCAGGAATGGAGATTGAGAACGGTGACCTCTGATGTTCATACAGTGTTCTCTGAGTGTGTCTATGGCACCTCGTCGCTTCACTGGCTCTGTGTTTGCTATCACATCTTCAACCTGTCCTCAGGGATTCACTCAAGGGAATGGATTGGCCACGAGTGCTTAATTAGTGCTACTATCTTCTCTATCCATGGTTAGGTTAGGTTAAGGTTTCGTTAGGTTAGATTTCATTACGTTTGGTTACATTAATAGGGTGTTACAGTGTAACACAGCCTCAGCCGGTATCTGGAAGATACCGCCGGCTACAAAGCTGGGAGAGAACACCAGGCACAACAGAGCTCACACAAATGCTCGCACAAGACTTCATGAGTTGGTCTATCCAACAGTGTGAGGAGGCAGTCAACACGTTCGTCCGTGTAAAGATGGAACAGTTATCGACCCAGGATTAACCCATGGTATAACCAAGATTATAAGGAAGAGAAGCAAGTGAAAACAATGGAGTGCAGTAACTACACAATGGCAGAGAGCAGCGGGAGGTGCTGAAGGTCCACCAATATACACCTGAGAGTAAAGAGAGAGAGGCAGAGAGTTAGTTTGAAGACCACACAGCAGTCAAAGCAAAGACTTAACCCAAGTAGCTTAACATCCATGTCAAGAAAAACACGACAGTTAAGGAACAAGTGATGAAACCGATGCTAGGGAATAAGACAATTATAGAGAATGACAGGGAGGTGTGTGAGGAATTCAACAAAAGATTCCAGGAGGTCTTCACAATAGTGCAAAGGAAATTATTTAAAGTGAGTGGGTAGGTATCAAAGGTAGTGGCAGTGAAGAGCTTTGCGACTACTGCGAGAGATGAGGCCAGGATGCATCTGCTCGAGCTTGGCTGATCAAGGCTGCAGCACCAGACACAATCTCAACATGGATATTAAAAATAAAGAAAAGAAGCTTTGCTCTGGCGTCTTTCTCTGCTGCAAAATAAACCATTGGAAATATGAGACCTGCCAGAAAGTTAGAAGCCAGCTAATATTGTGTCAATCTAGAAGAAGGTGATAGAGAAGATCTCGAGTCAGAGGCTAGCAGGTCATGCAGGATGGGCTCAGGGATGGTAAATCTTGCCTCACAAACCTCACAGAATTATGATCGAGCAAATTAAATCTGACAAGATAGAAAAGGGTGGGCAGACTGCATATTTGTGAACTGTCAGAAAGTCTTTGGCACAGTTCCCACAAGACTCTACATATGATGTGGAGATGGAGGCGGGAGCAGCAGGGAAGGTGCTCCCGGGGACAAGGAACTATCTAACCAATGACAATCATTGAGTGACAGTGAGGGGAAAGATGTGATAGTGGTAATGAGTTGGAAATGAGGAGAGAAGGTAGATAAGGGTAATTACATATATAGCTTCAAACAAAGATAGTACAAGAAGCCAGCACAGGCCGAGGCAAGTGTTACAGCAGCCAAGCCCCAACAGCTGAAGCTGGAGCCTGACAGTATGGGAGAGGACGGCGTACACACACACAGAGAGAGAAGTGTTGGTGTGAGAGGGCGGGAGTGGGAGCGTGCAGACCATCACTGGCGTACACAGCTCCCCCAGCACAGTCCTCGTCACAACACCGACTAACGCGACCTTCACCGCCTCCGGCGTAGGTGGGAAATAGCAAGAGTTGACGGCGTGTATATTTGAGGCGGCACATCCACTTTAACCCGGCTCCTGAAGCACATTACTGGGGGCCGGCCTCACTCCTCCACTACACCCACGCCACACTCTCTAGTACACTCCACATGATGCTCTCTTCCTCCTGATACACCCGTCGGTGTCTGAGGTTGACCTTCAGCTCTTGTGTCCCAGTCTCTCAAGCTCCAGCTCCCTGCTCCCTGGAGCAGAGTTCTTCAAACTTTTCAGTGACCCAGATTAAATTTCCTGTACTAACCTCACGACCCAGTCTTATATATGACCTACACGTGCATAGTACGACCACCACCTCTCACACACCTGCCTTGTGTAGCTTACGGGGATTAATGGCCCCGCGGTCCGGTCCTCGACCAGGCCTCCACCCCCAGGAAGCAGCCCGTGACAGCTGACTAACACCAAGGTACCTATTTTACTGCTAGGTAGCAGGGGCATAGGGTGAAAGAAACTCTGAAAATTGTTTCTCGCCGGCGCCTGGGATCGAACCCGGGACCATAGGATCACAAGTCCAGCGTGCTGTCCGCTCGGCCGACCGGCTCCCCTGGGTATGCAACAATGTTTTCACAGTCTCCAATATATTCAAACAACTCCTACATGCCATGACCCGAAAATTTCCCTCACTGAATGTCTACCAGCCATCTAGGGAGTGAGGGAAGAATGTCTACCAACCATCTAGGGAGTGAGGGAAGAATGTCTACCACCATCTAGGGAGTGAGGGAAGAATGTCTACCACCATCTAGGGAGTGAGGGAAGAATGTCTACCAGCCATCTAAGGAGTGAGGTAAGAATGTCTACCAGCCATCTAGGGAGTGAGGTAAGAATGTCTACCAGCCATCTAGGGAGTGAGGGAAGAATGTCTACCACCATCTAGGGAGTGAGGGAAGAATGTCTACCAACCATCTACGGAGTGAGGTAAGAATGTCTACCAGCCATCTAGGGAGTGAGGTAAGAATGTCTACCAGCCATCTAGGGAGTGAGGGAAGAATGTCTACCAGCCATCTAGGGAGTGAGGTAAGAATGTCTACCAGCCATCTAGGGAGTGAGGGAAGAATGTCTACCAGCCATCTAGGGAGTGAGGGAAGAATGTCTACCAGCCATCTAGGGAGTGAGGGAAGAATGTCTACCAGCCATCTAGGGAGTGAGGTAAGAATGTCTACCAGCCATCTAGGGAGTGAGGGAAGAATGTCTACCACCATCTAGGGAGTGAGGGAAGAATGTCTACCACCATCTAGGGAGTGAGGGAAGAATGTCTACCACCATCTAGGGAGTGAGGGAAGAATGTCTACCAAGCATCTACGGAGTGAGGGAAGAATGTGTACCAACCATCTAAGGAGTGAGGTAAGAATGTCTACCAACCATCTACGGAGTGAGGTAAGAATGTCTACCAACCATCTACGGAGCGAGGTAAGAATGTCTACCAGCCATCTAGGGAGTGAGGGAAGAATGTCTACCACCATCTAGGGAGTGAGGGAAGAATGTCTACCAGCCATCTAGGGAGTGAGGGAAGAATGTCTACCAACCATCTACGGAGCGAGGTAAGAATGTCTACCAACCATCTACGGAGTGAGGTAAGAATGTCTACCAACCATCTAGGGAGCGAGGTAAGAATGTCTACCAACCATCTACGGAGCGAGGTAAGAATGTCTACCAACCATCTACGGAGCGAGGTAAGAATGTCTACCAACCATCTACGGAGCGAGGTAAGAATGTCTACCAGCCATCTAGGGAGTGAGGGAAGAATGTCTACCACCATCTAGGGAGTGAGGGAAGAATGTCTACCACCATCTAGGGAGTGAGGGAAGAATGTCTACCAACCATCTAGGGAGCGAGGTAAGAATGTCTACCAACCATCTAGGGAGCGAGGGAAGAATGTCTACCAACCATTTACGGAGTGAGGTAAGAATGTCTACCACCATCTACGGAGTGAGGTAAGAATGTCTACCAACCATCTAGGGAGCGAGGTAAGAATGTCTACCAACCATCTAGGGAGCGAGGGAAGAATGTCTACCAACCATCTACGGAGTGAGGTAAGAATGTCTACCACCATCTACGGAGTGAGGTAAGAATGTCTACCAACCATCTACGGAGAGAAGCAAATAATACTGGTGCTGGAGCCATGGCTGTCAACAAGGGGTATAACCGAGGAAGTAATTCTGGAAGCTGTAAACTGTGATTCAGTTTACCAGGATAAAAATGATAGCAGACAGGAAAGAGCAACAGACAGCATTGACCGCTCGATAGGTACAGACACTACAACAGACCACAACAGACAGTCCAAAAAGACATTTGCAAAGGGCATTTACCGACATAATACTGTGACAAGGGATCACCATGCAGCTTCCCTCATCCCGTAAACTGTCTAAATATACTTGGGAGAGGAAAATGTCGTGTTGGGTCAACATGTAGACATTGGCACCCAGACATGTGACAGGCACGGAACGCTACAGGAAGGCACGGATCGCTACAGGAAGGCACGGAGCGCTACAGGAAGGCACGGATCGCTACAGGAAGGCACGGAGCGCTACAGGAAGGCACGGATCGCTACAGGAAGGCACGGAGCGCTACAGGAAGGCACGGAACGCTACAGGAAGGCACGGATCGCTACAGGAAGGCACGGAACGCTACAGGAAGGCACGGAACGCTACAGGAAGGCACGGATCGCTACAGGAAGGCACGGAGCGCTACAGGAAGGCACGGATCGCTACAGGAAGGCACGGAGCGCTACAGGAAGGCACGGAACGCTACAGGAAGGCACGGAACGCTACAGGAAGGCACGGAACGCTACAGGAAGGCACGGATCGCTACACAAAGGCACGGAGCGCTACACAAAGGCACGGAACGCTACACAAAGGCACGGAACGCTACACAAAGGCACGAACACTTCATAAAAGCCACGGAACGCTGCACAAAAGCACGGAACGCTACATAAAGGCACGGAATGCTGCACAAAGGCACGGAACGCTACACAAAGGCACGGAACGCTGCACAAAGGCACGGAACGCTGCACAAAGGCACGGAACGCCACACAATGGCACGGAACGCTGCACAAAGGCACGGAACGCTGCACAAAGGCACGGAACGCTACACAATGGCACGGAATGCAGCACAAAAGCAGCATTCCGTGCCTTTGTGTAGCATTCACAAAGGCAAAATAAAATCAAGTCCGAGCACAGTTAAAAGCTCTGCACCTCAAGGTACAGTCCTTGCACCACTGCTGTTCCTTATTCTCATAGTCACTACATATTAATAAAGTCTTCGATTGGGTAACGGAAAATAACATGATGTTTAACAGTGATAAATTCCAGGTACTGAGGTACGGCAAAAATGAGAACCTTAAACATAATACAGGGTACAAAACACAATCAAATCTGCCCATAGTAGGAAAGCAGCATGTCAAGGATTTGGGAATAATGATGTCTGACGACCTAACGTTTAGGGAGCATAACCAAGCAAATATTGCGTCAGACAGAAAAATGATCGGATGGATTACGAGAACTTTCATATCCAGGGATCCCATCACAATGGTTGTACTCTTCAAGTCACTTGTGTTGTCCCGTCTCGAATACTGCTTAGTACTCACTTTCCCCTTCAGAGCAGGAGAGATTGCTGAAATAGAGGGAATACAGAGAACATATACGGCACGCATAGACGAGATAAAACACCTAAATTATTGGGATCTTCTCAAAGCTCTCCAAATGTACTCACTAGAAAGGAGATGAGAGATACCAAATAATATACACATGGAAGATACTGGAGGGTCAGGTACCAAATCTACACAGTAAAATAACAACGTACTGGAGTGAACGATATGGAAGAAAATGCAGAATAGAACCAGTGAAGAACAGAGGTGCCATAGGCACAATCAGAGAACACTGTATAAACATCAGAGGTCCGCGGTTGTTCAACACCCTCCCAGCGAGCATAAGAAATATTGCCGGAACAAAAGTGGACGTTTTCTAGAAAATACTGAGCACTTTTCTGCAATAAGTGCTGGATCAAACAGGCTGTAGTGCATATGTGGGCCGTAGGAGCACATATGCACTACAAAAGCAAAAGCCAAAAGGTTTAGACCTATTGTCTTGTGTATGACCCTCTGTCCTGCGTGACAGTGAATACTAGCATTATCCTCACTTTAATAAGACTATCAAAATCCTCAGATTAGGCAAAATTGTAATTAATTTTGTCAATAAAGATGTTAATAATAAATAATAAGCGAACCTGGATAGAGGGAGGTCAGCAACAGCCTGGTGGACCAAGCTTTCACAAGTCAAGCCTGGCCTCGGGCTGCTCTTGGTGAGAAGACCTCTCGGAACCCCATCCAGGTACAATCCAGGTACATTCCAACATACAGTCATATGTAAAATGTTCACATGTGCATTTTGGTGAAGTCTGATAGAATTCAAACTTGTAAGATGACCACAAATTTATATTAATAACATGCAGAAAGTAAAGTTGTGGATACATAATTAGGGCTTCTTATTGGGAAAGTTTGGTGGGCGTGTTCGGTGGCTGTAATCCCGGGCCAGTCCGGCTCTGGGGGGGAGGGGGGATAAGGCCACACGCATATTGGCCGTAGGGTTAAGGTGGTCTCTCTGTTTGGTCTTGAGCTTTGTTAGGGATGGGACGCAAGCCTGACACAAGTGGCTGCCACACACTCTCTTTACTCAAGTTGGGATATTCCTTGTATATACCCTGAGTGATGTCTTGTGCCTGACTCTTGATGAACTGTCACATGTAAGATGGGTTTACTGATCTTCCTGATCACGTCTGAAGTGCATCACACTCTGAGGTGGTAAATGGGTCTTTCATCCAGTGTTTTGTTTTCATATATACATTCTTCTCTTGTGGAAAATACTGTTTAAAACTCGCTGAGAAACTGAAGACCAGCTTCGTTTTCTCAAATTCTTCACCCATTTTTCCTTCCTGTTTCTTTCCTCAGTGTGTAGTGAAAATGTGGAGAAGCTGTAGATCATCTTGGGTCTGCTTGAAGACATTGCCAGACATTCCCCCTCCCCTTCCCCCCTCCCCCCCCGTCTTAAAGTTCACCCAGCTTTGAGGAAGTGTCTGCCAGACATGGCACCTTCACTGCCTACTCATCACTACTAAACACCTCTGCCCCCGGTGGTTTGTTTCTCCCGAGAAGGAAATTATGAGTCTGCGTCCTTGGCTCATCAACCCCCAGTTCGAATTCTTCCTCTGGAAAACCACCTCACTTGTGTATGATACAATAGTGTGATTGATCAGCTCCCGTGTTGACGCAAAGTTGTCCAAACACGCGGCTATTGACTCCACTTCCTTTGATGAGACTGACAACTTTTACTGCCTTATTTAGACCATTTGCAGTCAGGGATGTCACCAGGGACCAGGGTGTCACAGGGGATGTCTCCAGAGACCAGGGTGTCACGGGGGGTGTCTCCAGGGACCAGGGTGTCACGGGGGGTGTCTCCAGGGACCAGGGTGTCACAGGGGATGTCTCCAGGGACCAGGGTGTCACGGGGGGTGTCTCCA